>NC_135531.1:95491261-95791261 GCF_045843805.1 Urocitellus parryii | reverse complement strand
GGCCTCATGCATTCTAGGCAAGCATTCTACCACTGAGCTACACCCCCATTCCCTAAATAATTTAAAATTACATCTGTGGCTCACGTATGGAGCCCACATTAGATTTTTACTGGACAGGATACTCTAGTCTACTTGGTTTTTGAGACAATAGATTTTCTTATTGTTTAAACCACTATTGGTTAAGTTTTTATATTTTTTGATAGAAGCATCTACTTGATATAGGAACTGTTTTAACCTGCTTTTTACTTTTAAAGTATATGGTAATATAGCAATAGAGAAGCTTGCTTTTTGGAGGGATGTTTACTATTTTTTAACTTCTATAATTTTCTACCCCCCAAATATAAGCAGTACTTCTCCCATCATCTCCAAAGAACAAGAAGCTCTTTAAGGAACTTGAAAGTTTATTAAAGAGAATTTTCAAACAGGATTAGCAGTGTCCTGTCATACTCCTTAATAATACAAAAGAAGCCTTCAGAAGACTTGTTACTGCACTGGGGAATTTACTGCTCTCTCCAATCTTCTATTCACTGGTTTTACAGATATTCATGGAACAATCACAGTAGAGTAATTCTTTCATCAATTCAGAGTGTTTCTGTATTTCTAATGGATTTTGGGGAAAAGAAAAACTATATTTTAAGATGATAGTAATATGGCAGAGGCTTTACTTTTAGTGTAAACATAAACATAACTCTCCCAAAAGACAGCATTTAGAAAATTTGTAAAACTCAAAAGCAGATAATATATTTCAGAATTGAAGGAGGCAGATACTTTAGGAAAACTTTAGTTTTAGTTTCCTTTTAATTATCTTTGACAATCATCCATCTCAAAAATTAATTAACTAAAATGTGCCATAAATTTGGCCAATCAGAATGGCATAGAATTTATTTTCAAGTTACTTTCTATTACAAAAATATTTGAGCATGATAAGACTCATAAGAAATGAAAATCCAACATTTGGATTAGGGCTGGGGTTGTAGCTTAGTGGTAGAGCACTTGCCTTGCATGCATAAAGCACTGGGTTCAATCCTCAGCACCACATAAAAATAGATAAATAAAGATATTGTGTCCACCTACAACTAAAAAAAAATTTTAAATACTTTGAGTATTTTCATGTATAAGCATAGTTTCACATTTTATACAGTTAAGTAAAGCACTATGCATAGGTTAGTAAGTTAAACTCTAATATCCATAGAATAAGTAAAATCAGACATAATTAAGCACAAGTGAAAAAGTTTCATCTTCAAAAGAGAAGAAATAGATCATCCTGGAAACTTTAGATGAAGCAGACAGAAAATATTCTTCAACACTTTATGGAACAAAAAGAAATAATGTAATTACTTGAAAGGTCATAATTTCTCCTTTAAAGTCAACATAAAAATCAAACTGGTTGCAAGTTCCTCATAACAATTGACACCATCCTTAGAGAGGAAATCCATAGAAAAGTGGATCTAATTTTAAGGTGACATTGAACCTCTTCTCTCTCACAAATCATTGTAGGATTTAGATTATATTCATGTTCTTTCTAGATGGATCAGATGTTTCATTCTATTAGCAAAAAAATTTGGTCTGTGTATCTCCTATATTATCATACTAGGCACTGGAACACAATGAGCAATACAGAAAAGCTTACTACCAAGGAGGCTTGAATCTAGTATAAGGAAGAAAAGTAAATAAATAAAAATATAGGGAATTTTGGAAATCTTAATCACATTTAAGATTTACATTGATTTAGATGAAGTTGTTATTAATATTTTAGTGGATATAAATTACTTTTTTTAACCATGCTGGGGAAGAAAATGTAAATGTCTTTGATGCTCTAACAAACATATCCAAAAAAAAAGTGAAAATGGATATAAAGAAGTGGAAGCTGTAACAGTTATGCCAGAGTATTATAAATACATGTTGATGAGAACCTGACATCCATAGAACAGAGAGCAGAAAACAGCAAAACCATAAAGCTGAAGTGAAAAATATTCCAAAGGAATTTAAAAGTTACTTGAGAGACAAGGCATAATATTTCTATTATATACAACACTTTAATCAGACCTTCTATCAGACAATTCTGTCCTTAATGAACCTCTGCTTCCCAAAGAACACTTACTTCTCTGTTTACATTTATAGCTCAATCAAGCACATTAAAAAGAAAAATCACCTTTGGTCCTTTGGAGTCCTCCAAAACAGAAATAAACCTAGAGGCTTAGTTCCCCTCCAGGCAATTTCAAAATTAAGAAAATACAGACATATAGAATCATATAGTAGGTAGCAAATCCTCATCACTCCATTGGTTCAGGCACTTTAAAATCCATTTTGTGGTTAGTTACAAATTCTTGTACTGCACCAGATTGGATACACCCAAGGGAGGATCTGAGATGTTTCCAGTAGCAAAGATGCTTTCTGCAAGAATCCCCTATCTCCGGTAATCATCCGGAAGACTGGAAGCTATTCTGCCCCACGGCGATTCGGTAAAAGTGCTGACCTAGCGGGGAGCAAATTTGTCTTTCTTGGAACAGACATCTTTTATTTTCCAAACCAAGCCTCTTCTAAAGTCATTTTCTGCCCTTAAGTTTTCTCGCGAATAGACGAGATTGCGCAGGACAGCGTCATTGCGCCTGCGCTCGCTGAGGCAGCAGATACTTCCGCTTGGGCCGAGCTGTCAATCAGCCGCCTCCCGCCCCGCGCCGTGACGTAGCGCTTCCTTCTCCGCCGCTGCGTACCGGGGGTTGCTGAAGTGCTGAGCGTGGTGCTTAGAGCAGCGGCTTTAAGCGAGATTTCGCGCAGCTTGTTAGAGCTCCTTTCACCGTTAATCTGTAGCGGATCACTTTGCCAAGCAGCAGGAAGTACAAAGAGATCGAAAAGGAGACGCTTGGCTCCCGGACGCTTTGCTGCTCAGAGCCGCTGGCGCTTTGCTCCCATCTGCTTCCTCTTTCGCTTCGCTCCGGGCAGAGAAGCTGAATGTGTAATCAGCAGTGGATTGTAAGTACCCGAGGCAAAGAAAGCTCACTGCACCCCGCTTTTTGAATATTTTTTATTCCGGGAGAGTTTGTGGATTGGGATTGTTTGCTGGGCCTTGCTTTCTGTGCCGAAAATCCACTCCGCGGGAGCCGCCATTTGCTTTCTGCTTGCTGTCTTGCTTGCTCTGTCTGCATTGTCCGGCAGCGGCATCTAGAGGTTGGAACTTGGCATTGCATCTAATAGACTTAAGTTTGTGAATAAGCCAAAGTGTCAATAACAACCCGTGCTCTTATTACCTTAGAGAAAAGACTTGTGGCTTATTAAGTCAACTGAGACGCTTGTTTGCTATTCTGCTTAGCTGCTTTTCTACTTAGAACTCTTGTAATTAAAGATTTCAGTTCATAACACACTGATCTTTTTAACAGTTGCAGTAGCTGGAACTTTTTAGTGCAGCAAGTGTTTATTAGAGGAGAAGTGAGCCACAAAGAAGTAAAGATGAGTAAGAGCAAAGATGACGCTCCTCATGAACTAGAGAGCCAGTTTATCTTACGCCTACCTCCAGAATACGCCTCTACAGTGAGGAGAGCAGTACAGTCTGGCCATGTCAACCTCAAGGACAGACTGACAATTGAGTTACACCCCGATGGCCGTCATGGAATTGTTAGAGTGGACCGGGTTCCATTGGCCTCAAAATTGGTAGATCTGCCGTGTGTTATGGAAAGCTTGAAAACCATTGACAAGAAAACCTTTTACAAGACAGCTGATATCTGTCAGATGCTTGTATCCACAGTTGATGGTGACCTGTATCCTCCTGTGGAAGAACCAGTTGCTACTACTGATCCCAAAGCAAACAAGAAAAAAGATAAGGACAAAGAGAAAAAGTTTGTCTGGAACCATGGAATTACTCTGCCACTGAAAAATGTCAGAAAGAGAAGGTTCCGGAAGACAGCAAAGAAGAAGTATATTGAATCTCCAGATGTGGAAAAAGAAGTGAAGCGGTTGCTGAGTACAGATGCTGAAGCTGTCAGTACTCGTTGGGAAATAATTGCTGAAGATGAAACAAAAGAGACAGAAAATCAAGGCCTTGATATCTCCTCTCCAGGAATGTCTGGCCATAGACAGGGCCATGACTCATTGGAACATGATGAGCTTCGAGAGATATTCAATGATCTCAGCAGTAGCAGTGAAGATGAAGATGAGACACAACATCAAGATGAAGAAGATATAAACATCATTGACACTGAAGAAGATCTGGAGAGACAGCTACAGGATAAGCTAAATGAATCAGATGAACAACATCAAGAAAATGAAGGAACCAATCAACTGGTTATGGGAATTCAGAAACAGATTGATAACATGAAAGGCAAGCTCCAAGAGACCCAGGACAGAGCAAAACGACAAGAGGATCTCATCATGAAAGTGGAAAACCTAGCTCTCAAGAACAGGTTCCAGGCTGTGTTAGATGAACTCAAACAAAAGGAAGACCGAGAAAAGGAGCAGCTTAGTTCTTTGCAAGAAGAACTAGAATCACTTTTAGAGAAGTGATGAAGAGTATTGATACTTAATTTCAGTCCTGAGACTGGAAGGTCTTGGTTTCATCATTTGGTTATTAAGACTTTTCAGTACTTCCCATTCCCTCTAATGTTAGAAGTTATGTTGAATTATCTCAGAAGTTTTTTTTTTTTTTAAGAGCTACTTTGCTATGTGTTTATTCTTTAGGAAGTAAGATTGCATAGACAGTTGCTTTTGGAAAGTCATAAAATCAGTGATTTGAACAATTTAGCTTTAATCATAGTTTCATTTGCAGGACTTGCTCCTGTTTATTTTACAGAAGCTGTTATTTTCTCTTTTGCTATCTGAGATCAATAGGAAGAAATTGATCTGTTGGCAGCTATTTACATATGTTTTTTATACATTACCTATTTTCTTAGCTTCTTAAAGCAATTCCTCACATGAAGGGATGCAAGTCATTTTCATAAAATTGTTTCTAATAGTAAATAAAAGCAACTAATTTTCATGTTATAATGTATCTTGTTCTTTCATGGATGGTGGGAATCAAGGTGGGTTCTTGGTGGAGTTTAAGGACTGAAGAATGTGATCCTATTTTGCAGGTAAAGAAGCAGTTCTGTTGGGTTTTCAGAAAAAGGAATGTTGTAGGGGCAAAGAAATTGGGAAACACCATCTGCTTTATAAGGTTCCAATACACCTGTTACATATGGAGTTGGGGAACATAGGTAAATAGCTTTCGTAAACTATCCTAATTTTTATAGATGCAGGTTTGTTTCTGCCCTTTTCAAAAAGCACTAACCTTAAGCTTATCTCCATATAATACTGTAAACAAAGCAATGACAGTCTAATGAACAGTTCCATTGGTGGGGACTAAGATTCTATTCCTAATTCTTTTCAATTTAATTCCTTCTATTATTTAATATGATAACTAAAGGGATAAAGTTGTTTCATCAAAATTGCCCACGAAGAAGTAAGTACAGTGGTCTGGTAATCAAATTTTCTTAATTTTCATATTCACTTAAATTTGCCAATCTCAAAAGCCTCTTCTTCAGAGCTATATTGGAAAAAATCAGTGATAAAATGTGGAATTGTTACATTTCTGACAGGTTGGTATATAAAAAGCCTTAGTGGATGTGTTGAAGTAAGTATGTTTAGGCTCATTTAAATTTTCTGTTTGTCAGGAACCATTAGTGATGAGGTGTTTTTAAAAATAATTTAACCAGGGAAGGGAATATAGCTCAGTTAGTAGAGTGTTTGCCTCACATGCATGCACAAGGCCCTGTGCTTGATCTCCAGAACTACAAAAAAAAAAAAAAAATTAACCAGACTTCAAGTCTATAATCATAATTGCTGATATTTGGAACTTTCACAGGGGTAATTTTTCTCACAGCTGATCATCATTTTGTTTTACCAAAAATTTTTTTTACAAGTTTAAGACTTCAATATAGAATGGATGCTTAAATAAGATTTCCCTCAATATTTAGGTTTTGGAATTTTTCTTGTTTGAAAATAATAAAAAGCAGATTTTCTTAACATGCTACTGTGGTAGGAGACAAATTCCAATTTTAGTACATCTAGGTAATTTGCTACTATTTAATAAGATAACATAGGAAACCTTACTATCTTACTTGGCTTTCCAGTGGATCTTTTATCAGATAATTATCAAGATCTCAAGAAAGTTCCTATGACTCAGTGACAGCTAAGTTTCATCAAAATTGAAAAGATGCTGGTTACATTAACAGAATAGCCTACTGATCTCACTGTTCAGTTATTAACTGCTGATTCTCAAATCCACATTTCTAAGCCTGATCTCTTCTGAGCTTCAGATTTAGTATATTCAACTGTTTACTGGAATCACATGAAAGTATCATTCAGGTATTGCAACTCTACATTTTCAAAACAGAACTCATCTTTTCCTGAAAACTTGCCCTTCTTGTATTTCAGTGAAAATAAATGCCACTACCATCATCCCCAACTGTTGAATCTAGAAATTTGGGCTATAAGGTTTGACTTCTGCCTTTCCCTCTTTATAAAGAGCATTTAGCCATTCAATCACACTGCTATTGTCTTATTTCAAGCCATTTTGTCTCTTGCCTAGTAAATGACAATAGCTTCCTGTGTGTGTGTATAAACACTTTACCATCTGCTCCCCCCCCCCTCCCAGTACTAGGGATTGAACCCAGGACCTCACATGTTAGGCAGGCACTCAATTATGAAGCTATGTCTCTCATCCCCAGCTTTTTAAATTTTTGAGTCAGAATCTTGCTGATGCCCAGGCTGGCCTCCAACTAATGAGCTTCCTGCCTTAGCCTCCTGAGGAGCTGGGATTGCAGGCTTACACTATTGCACATCCTTGGCCCCAAATGATCTTTCTAACATTTAATCATGTCATTTCCATGTCTGAAATCTTGGGTGGTACATTTTTGCTCTCAGGTTGAAGTTTTATGTCTCTTAAGAAAATGTGTAAGATTATGAATTTTCCACTTACCTCTTCAGCCTTTACTATACTGTTAATCCATCCTGAACCTAGTTACATTTTTTTTCAAGGAGTTTTTACTCTTCCTCACCTGGACCTGAGTGCCTTTTAACAAGGTGGTTTACTCTACCTGGAAGACTCTGAGTCTCAACTATACAGCAAGTTTTTCTTGACCTCATATCTAGTTTAAGTGACTCTTGTGGCTTTGCCTGTACTCTGTGCTTCCCACTTTTAGTCATTGCACAACACTGGATATGGATGTGGATGTTTCTCACATTTAGTAACTATAATCCCATGCGTACTCTAGCATGCACTTTTCATAGTAAAATGTAAGTTAACCTGTTGCTCATATCCCCCAATACTGTATAAATTCACTGAGAGACATGTTTTAATTTTTTAAATCTTTGTTTCAATAATTCTTTTATTTTTATTGGTTCTTAATTAGACATGGAAGTAGAATCCATTTTGATAAAATTATACAAGCATGAACTATATCTTATTCTAATTAGGATCCCATTGTGGGTGGGCATAGTGGCGGAATTCACATAGGTATGTTCATATGTGTACATAGGAAAATTGTTAGATTTAAAACATTTTCTTTCTAGTTTTATAGTTTGCCTTTATTGTATTTGTTTATTTACTTATTTTTGTGGCACTGGGGATTGAACTCAGGGCCTTGTGCATGTGAGGCAAACACTGTACCAACTGAGCTATATCCCCAGTCCTTTTTTTTTTTTTTTTAAATGTGGTGCTAAGGATTGAACCCAGTCAGTTCCTTACACATGCTAGGTAAACACTCTGTCACTGAGCTACAACCCAGCCCAAAACTGTTGGATTTATTCTACTCTTTTCTATTCCCCTCCCTTCCTTTCATTTCCCTTTAATCTACTGAACTTCTTCCCCTCTCCCCTTTATTGTGGTTTAGTTTCCACATATCAGTGAAAACATTTGACTTTTGGTTTTTTGCTTATTTCACTTAGCATGATAGTCTCCAGATACATCCATTTTACTGGCATATGGCAAAGCCATTCTTTTTTAAGTATCCTATTAGTCACAGTTAACTTACTAAAGTATAATACAGAGATTAAAATCTTAAGGTTAAGAGATGTAGTACCTAGGGGCCGGGGTTATGGCTTGGTGGTAGAGTGTTCGCCTAGCATATGTGAGGCATTGGGTTCAAAAATACCACATAAAAATGAACAGATAAAGGTATTGTGTCAACTACAACTAAAAAAATGTATATTTTTAAAAAAGAGATGTAGTACCTACATATTATTATCCCAGCTCAGTGATCTATTAGTTGTGGATCTTGGGCAACTTAATCTATTTGTCTCAATTTTCTTATGTCTAAAATGGAGATGATAATATTACCTACCTCATAGGGCTGTAGGGTCACTGACTGTTAATCATATAGAGGACTTACTTAATACCTGGAATATGTTAAGTGAACAATAGAGTAATGCCTGGAATACAGTAAGTGAAAAATAAAAGGAAACTTTATTGTCTATTCATTATGGCATGAACCATAACAGGTATTTAATAATTATTTGAGTTAAAGAGTGACTTAAACAGTAGAAAAGTGTTTGAAGAAACAGCTATTTATATATGGTTGATTGATTTCAAATTTAGGTAATTTTCTAAATAAGCTTATAAATTACTATAGCAGAAATGAAGTTTCCTTCAAATATATCTGTAGTATAAATACATTGGCTCAAGTTACTACCATAACTATATCGTTTATTTGATTTATTTTGAACAGCTTTGCATTAGCATTTAAATAAAAAACCTCCATGATGAGTAATTATCTGTTACAAAAATTTCAAAAGAGAATGACTTAGTTGAAGACTGGGAACCAAGTAAATATTGAGTTACTGTAAGAGACTAACTTTTCTCACAAATTACTTGGCTTAATCAGTATGGTATACAGTAGAACTACAGTTTTCAGTATTCCTGTGTTTATGAACAGATGTTTTGAAGAACATTTTTAAAATTACTCTTTTAAAATACTAAAATGAGACTCTTAAAATTTTAAATAATAGATTCTATAAAAAATCACTAACATTCTTCTCATATCAACTTTCTAAGGTAAACTACTCTTTAACATTTTGATATGTATTATTCCATCCATTTATTTCATGTATACAATTAATTACATATATATACTTTTGTGATGCAAACATATTGTGATAAGTATTATATTCTGCAACTTAATATGTTATATATTCTTATCAACATGTATAATTCTCTATTTCACAATATAGTTTTTCTTACTGTTATCCACTCCCTATTGATAGTTATTTAAGTCATTTATTTTTTAGTTTGTTAATGCACAGAATACTGCAATAAATATTCATTCATATGTATGCCTCTAGTAAGAATTCTAAGTGGAAACATGGACTAAGTAGAAACATGCACTGCATAGCAACCACAATGGGCTTCTATGTTTCATATGCCAACCCCTTTCCTGCCAGAGTTTTAGCAATTAAGAGTTCCTTTTATTGGAACAGTTTCCAGATAGTTTCATGGATAACTTTCTGCCATTGGTCTCAGCTCAAACCTTACTTTTTCTGTTAACTTTATCTGACCACTCAATTTAATTGCTAGAAGTATGTGATTTGGATGTTTCATCTTGTTGAGGGTGGTGGTATTCACTAAAAAGTGGGAAACTACTTTGCCATTGTTTTCTGGTGGGTATGCTCTGGAAGATATTCAGGGAAAAGTGCTTTCTATAGCTTAAGATTCCCTACTGCCTTGAGTAATGTTATAGCATATGCTGAGATCTATTCTTCCCAGGCTCAGCTATTTAGTCAAATGTTTATCATGGAACTTGATCTCTATTATTTGTATAACTATGTATGACAATTCAATGGAGGTACAGACTGTTTTCCTAATAATAATGCCCCCATACTGATCACTGACCTTGGCTATTGGGGGATAGTTCCAATGTAACATTTTTCTTCAATATAGATTTGCTTAATTTAACTGGGACATATTGTCATTTACATTTACCTGTAATTATGGGTATATGGACTCCTTTTGATCTCAAAGTTTCACTGTTTGCACTCTGGAGATCACAAGAAGATGGTGAATGTATTGCTCTTCCTTTTCTAAATTGTTCCGTCAAATAAGTTGTATGGTGTTCTATTTAGGTTTTGAACAATTACTCAAAAATTAAAAGGCCTTGCCATATATCATATATACCATATATCACTTTATAACTAGCAATGCATTTGAAGCATATGACCCCACTCTCTAACCTTCAAATTAAATATATTCTACTTTAAGAGACATGTCCTGAGAGTGCTATTCTGAACTTCTTCATTTTTATTCACAAGAAAGACTTGTTTCCTTACAGATGCACATAGGATCCCAGAAAGAATGCTCAGCAGAATAAGACTACTGCAGGGTCAGTATCAACTCAGCCATTTTCATTTTTTTCCTTTCACATTTCCTAACATCTCTGCTTCAGTTTATTTTTCCTGTTGTAGCTTGTGTCTTAGCTCCCATAATTATCAGATGTAGGATATTTATTTTAAAACTCCTATTCTTTTCCTTGCCCAGGATATGAGCAATATCTCTATAGTGTTACTCTTGAAGGAGAACCAAAGGGGAAACATTAGATGTCTCTCTCTCCTCAGTATATAAATAGCTAAATTCAGAGGACAAAGTAAGGTACTGTACTAATTTGAGAGAAGAACAAAACCAAGGACTGGGAGATTCAACACACTGGTAGAATGCTTGCCCAGCATTTACAAGGTCCTGGGTTTAACCTGGGTTTAATCTCCAGTACTACAAAAGAAAAAAGAGAGGTGGGGGAAAACAGTCCAGTATTAACTTGGAATATACACACTTTTGCAATCTGTTATTCTACCATGTACATGCTCTTCTCTTGCATATTTCCTGTTCTTCATATATTTGTTAATTTGGGCCCTGTGCATATCTCATTCTTCTTTATAATATATTATCTTAACAAGGTTTTTCCTAAGCATCTAAGAAACCATTCCTAACCAGAAAAAAATAACTTGTCATGAATGTTCTTAAAATCAGAATCATATATTTTTGGTAGAGAGGGTAACATTTTGGGTTTACTTCAGTTTCCCACATTGCTTCCCCTGAATGCCTATTCTCCTTATTCAATTGAAGCCTGAATCCTAATACGTGTTTTCCACTGATCTCTCTGCTCAAGAACACACAGATGCTCCAAGTAATACCAATATTAAATATTACATCTTGAACTGAAGAGCTGAAAGCTCCTTCTCATGGAGATTTTTCTTTTCCCACATTCTATCCAGTCTTCTCTTAGATCTATTTGTTTCCTTTTAATTCTTCATAGGTACTGTGATTGCTAGTTCTCCAAGATGGCTTCTATTGAGTCTTGCCTCCTTGTATTAAGGTCCTTGTGTAATCCCCTAGATTTAATATCAATGTCCTGAGTATCCAGTAAGAAGTAGGAAGAGTGATGTCTAACTTGCAAGGCTAGGTCATGAACATGTGACTTTTGTCTCACTGTCTTTATGATCACTCATTCCAGGGGATATCAACCATAATGTCATGTGGATACTCAAGTGGCCCTATAGAGAGGCCTCAGTGGTGACTGAGGTCTTCTTGCTAACCTCTAGGACTTTTCAGTCATGTAAGTGAGCCATCTTATAATCAGATTGTCCAGCCTTGGTCAAGCCTTTAGATGGCTTCAACCCCATTTTACATCTTGACTGGAACCTCATGAAAGAACCCCAACTCAGAAATACCTACCTAATATCTCACCCCTTCATATAAGTTTCAATGATCTAAAATTAATATACTATAGGGTTGCAGCCACATCAATATTTATGGCAGCACAATTCACAGTAATCAAACCATGCAACAAACCTAGGTGCCCATTAACAGATGAATAAAGAAAATGTGACATATATACTCAGCAATAAAGAAGAATGAAATGATGGCATTTGTCAGTAAGTGAATGAAACTGGAGACTATCATGCTAAGTGAAATAAGGCAGACCCAGAAGGTCAAAGGTTGAATGTTTTCTTTGCTTTATGAAAACTAATCCAAAATAAGGAGGAAAAAGGGGGGGGGGGAAAGAAAAAAAGAAAAGGTGTGGGAGAATTTCATCAAAATGGAGACAGATCAGAAGAGGAAAGGGATTGATGGGCAGGGAGGATGGACAAGAAAAGGGAAGAATAGTGGAATGAATCTAACCTAACTTTCTTATGTACATATATGAATATACCACAGTGAATCACACCTTGATATATATTTGCAAGGCACTAATTTTAAAAAGAATATTAAGTAAATAGCAGAAAAATCAGTAAAAGGAAGGGAACAGAGGAAAGAAGGGGAGGGGTAGAAGGGGACTAAATTAGAGCAAATTATATCCCATGCTGTTATAATTACATAAAAATAAATCCTAAAACTAGGTACAACTAAAAAGAACTAATAAAAAAGAGAAATACCTAGCTAAACATTGAACCTTTGACTTTCTGGGTCTGCCTTATTTCACTTAGCATGATAGTCTCCAATTTCATTTACTGACAAATGCCATCATTTCATTCTTCTTTATTGCTGAGTATATATATGTCACATTTTCTTTATTCATCTGAATTTCCAACCCACAGAAACTGTGAGTTCTAAGTGGTTATTATTTTATATCACTTCATTTTTGAGTAATTTCTTATTTAGTAGGAGATAACTGACACAGGTATTTTGCTGCTTAGAAATAGGATGAAGTGTAAGAGTGGTCTGAAATAAAATCTCCCATTCAAAAGAAACTGCTCTGGAAGTTTGGACCCACAGGAACTATGTGATATAAATGTTTATTGTTTTTTAATGCCATTAAGTTTGGGGATGATTAATTATATGTAAATACATAAGTAATACATGTATGTAAAGTTTATTAAAAATAAGCTAAGTTAAATAGAAAAAGTAGGTGAAATGGATGGATAGATGAAAGGACTTCAGCTTTTCAGGTCAAGATATAATATTTGATATTGGTATCACTTGGAGCATCTGTGTGTTCTTGATCAGAGAGACACAGTGGAAAAAAATGGTGTTTAGAGACTTTCTTATGTTTATTATAGACATGATAATAATCTCCCTTTATTTTAAGGCATACTGCTAGCAGCCAAAAATATTTCTAAATTACTCAGTGAATATATAGTTGTTTATTTCATCAGGCATTTTGTATTTTTTTTATACTGTTATTCTTCAGGAGCTTTAAAGGGAGATTTTCTGCTACTTTTTGGTACTTATTACAATAATTCAGAGGCTAACTTAGTGCCTTGAATGTATGTTAAGGTCTGTAAACAAGTCAAAATAACACCTGGTATTTTGCCAGGGGAAAGTTAGAGTTCGTAAACAAGTCTGGATGGTGCCTGGCAAAATGCCAGAGGGAGTGGTTTGAAAAGTAACAAAAGTGAGCCATTAAGTGTGGAGATTCCTTATTGGTTGACTGATGTATTTAAGATAAGCTGTGCAAAATGTATAAATAGCTCTGTTGTCCTACAATAAACGGCTCCCATTCCTGCTGTATCAACGTACACAAGTTATTCGTCACCCCCCGGTTATTTTGCTGCAGCCGGACTGCTGCAAATGTAGTCAGTACTTAATAACTATTTAGATGTTTTGTATGTTTTTTATGGTTTAAGTACACGGTCAATCAAAAATGAGGTTACCTGCATCAATCCCCCATAGTTCTTCTTTTTTAGCAAAGCAATGCATTTTATTTTTTCTCAAAACCATATCCCCATTATTGGATTGACATTGGGGACAAGGACCAAGATTTTAGTAACACAAGGACAAAGGGAACAGGATATGAAATAACAGCAAATGAGAGATGTAAACACATTTTCAGAATGCCAAAACAGAGAGAAAAAAGTTAAATGAATTCAGACATCAGAGAAGTTGCACTACAGAAAAATCCATTTTATATAGTACCTGTGAGAGACAATATATTTTTAAGCAGAAGATTCCAGGGAAGTTATGAAGGTGTGAGGCCAGAGACATGAGATTCAATGAAGTTTATGCTCAGAGCTGAGGAGATCCAAGATCCCTATTTACCCCCCATCCTACAGAGGATAAAAAGTTAATTTTCTGAAAAAAATCGAATCAAGGAAAGCCTAAAATCAGGAAACACAGGCACACATAAAGACGGATGCACAAGCATCTAAGAAAGGAATAAAGTAAAAGTCTATATGGTTACTGCAGGGATATTATCCTTTTTCCCTTGTTATTAAACCACTATCTACATTGCTGAAAGCTTGGTCTTTTTCCCTGATGCCAGTTCAAAAACAAGGACAGTTTTGAGAAAAAGGAAAAAGAAGGTTTATTGCTTTGCAAGTAAAGGAGAAAATAGGGGACTCCTATCCCAGAGGCTGTGATTCTGCCCATCAGCAGGAATAGGAGGTTTTAAAGAAATGATTCAAAGGCTACATTCCACATGTTCTCTGCTGGGGTTGTAATTCACTTGTTAATTTGGGAGATAGTCATTTCTGAGATCTTCTGGTACCATCCCCAAAGTCCGGAGTACTTCATTTCTATGGTGGGTGTGTACTCAAGGACAAAATTCTGTCTAGGATGGGGAAGAAAGGTAATCCTGTTTCCCCTGAGATGAGAGGAAGGGAAATAACATGTCCATTTAAAAATTCAGTTGCAGTGGCAGAGCAGCAAGGGCTACATTCAAAGCATAAAGTGGACCAATGTTACATTTTCCCATGTCAATTTCTACATTCCATCTCTATGGAAAAATGGTTGATGACATCTCCAAACTGCTTCTTGATGAAAGAGGGTGGAGTTGGGGATAGTAACTCAAAGTCCTTATTCTCCATCAAGTGAGGGGTGGATAGTCAAGGGCATTCAACATCAGAGCAATCCAGAGGTCCACAGTGGCAGATGGGCGGTGACTGGACAAGTCATACCTAGAGCAGGGATCCTGATAACAACAAACAAGACAGCAAAGCATTACTTTTTCATAAGCTTTAGCACAAAAGTAATTAGTATTTCAGCCAGTCTCTGAAAACCATGAAGACAGTAACTCATAATCATATCAGTGAAAAACAGTCAACTTTATCAATATAGAAAGTTAAGAAGATTTGTAAGTTTATGAGATCAGGCTCAAATTAACTCAGGATAAACTTGTGACTCTAGAATCCTTTGTGATCATCATTATGAGGCACTCTCACACAAGAACCCTTCCTTTATAGCCTCCAGCTATACTTACTTTTGGTAGGACCGACACAAGTGTTCATCTTAAGTTTCACTTAAATAAACCATTGTTTTTCCCTTTAAATGTTCATGTAGGACTATGCTAAGGCTATACTTTCCTGCCAGGTGTTTAAGACCAAGTTGGTCAAAACTGACCTTGTTTCTATCTACTATTTAAGAGTCAGCTGAGATTCCTCAGAGATCACTCTTGGGGACATGTGTGAAACTTCTTGGCTCCTTTAGCTCTCCTCTACCAGTGGTGCCACCTGCCAGGATGGGTCAGTATCTGGCTGACCATAGGTGGCTTCTCTTGGAAGCAACATTTTCATCTCTAATGACCCTCTTCTTTGCAGAATGTGCACTGACTGGCTTCCTGTTCTCTAAGGTCCTCTCAGTCTTCCTGATCAACAGATGAGTAGATCACCAGAGTTGCAGGGCCCAGAGAGGGGTCTCATCATTCTCTAGGTCCTGGCTGATCTTAGAGAACAAGGGCCAAAATGTTGGCTGCTTTTTCCTTGGCTCTTTTACTTCCTTGCCTTTGGTCTCCAAGTTTTTGGTTTTAAATACCTAGCAAGCCAGTTTCACCAGTTTTGAAGAGGGAATAATAGGTTATAACTTCAATATCCATAATTTTATTGTTACCCCTTTCATTTAATTGGGATTAGTATTAGTACTGGAAGTCAGCATTATATACTATCTATTTTGTAGGTGATGGCTTATTATCTCAAATTAACTCAGGTTGTGTTTTGCTTTTGAAACAGTATATCTGCAAAACACAGGCAACAACAGTTATAAAGTTTATAACTGTTGTGTAATAGCTATGAACCAAGAAAAATTACTTTTATAATCTTGAACTTTTACTTAGTTATGCATTATATTCCCTGTTTAAGATCACAGTAATCTTTACCACAAAATCAATCTTTTGAACACAAATGTAAATGCACTAAAGTCTAGTCTATTTTGGAGCCATTCTAAAATGGAATAAGGTGGAAGACAGAGCCTTATCTCAGGTAAGGTGGGGCTTTTCACAAATAACACAATACAACATTGCATTTCAAAATGAATCAAACAAAGGCTAACAGAGCTTTTAACTTCCCTTTTGTGGAAAAGGTAGCAGAATATTTTCATGTTTTACAATGTCACCTTTAAATAAATCAGGTTCTTATTATCTTTGAAAATGCATTTAAATTCCAATTCCAGTGTGAAGAGTGACATAACATTACATAACTTACAACAGGTTACTTCATACAGCTATAAAACATCAACTGATATGAATAAATACAAACAATTTTTAAAAAATTTTATACAAATATGAGAATTTTGCTACACATAATTTTAGCTTAGAGAACATCAACTTGGCAAAATGTTCTCCCCTAAGCTTTACATGTAACTAAGTTTAACTTTTTTTAATACTTTTTTAGTTTTACATGGACACAATATCTTTATTTTGTTTATTTATTTTTATGTGGTGCTGAGGATCGAACCCAGGGTTTCTCACATGCGAGGCAAGCACTCTACCACTGGAGCCACAACCCCAGCCCTAAGTTTAACTTTTAAAGTACAATTTAGAATTCAGAGTGTATGGTGACTTTTAAAGTAGAATTTAGAATTCAGGTCTGCATGGGTTAGCAGGACTAGCAAAAATCAAAGGATAGCTTTTTAAATCTCTTATACATTTATGAAACAACTTTAATGATCAGAAATTGACTTACTCTAAGTAAACAGATATAAGACAGGTCTTCAAATGACAGTGTGCCCCTTCTATATCACATACAATGTATAAAGGAGGCCACTTATTGGTTATCTTGCTGATAAACTTATATAACTTGATAGATAGGAGCAGATCCATGTTTTAGACTTTGCTTCATATGAGTACATTAAAGATCAAATAATTTTAACTGACTGTGCTAATTATAGCTAATTTAATCACAAACACAAATTTTTGAGATTTACCTTCCACAAACCTTTTAGGACTTACTTATTCACAACTTTACACCTTTAGTTTTTTCTGTTATCTGGGACTTTAGCACAAGAATATTGCTTTACCAGACAAAATACTTTCTCATCTAGACACATTTCTTGTAACTTCTAATTTCCATACTAAAATGTATTTCCATATCTATAACTGTCTTTTACCTTTTCTAGTTTTGGATCCTTTCTTAAATTCATATTCTCAAATAGTCCTTATGAATGTTATCTGTGCATGTAATTTACACAGCAGATTTCATTCCAGGAGAGAGATCAGACCATCTGGCATATTCAAAAATTCCCAGGTTGCATTTAAGGGGTTGAAGCACAGGATATTTTTGAGACTGACCTGTCTGCCTCACCATTATCACTTTAAGTGAGTCTCCCCACCCCCTGTCAATTGTACCCAGAGACTTCTTTTGGGCCTTTCTCTTATACTAGGCATATTGATATGCAATGGAAGAGGCCCTTTTCATTTTTTTTCTTTAGGATTCCTTTAAGACCCCTTTGCAGAGGCTAACTACAAATACAGGTTGGCCTTTTTTTTTTTCCTTTTCTGTGTGCAGTTATTTATTTATTTTGCCAATCTCCTCAGGCATATTAGTTTGATGGAATACTATTATAGCAAGAATGGCTTTTCCCCAGTGATGGATATTCCCTGGCCAAATGAGGTGTCCTGTCAGATCTTAAAAGGGGAGACTATTCCTGTCCCCAGCTCATAAACTGACTGTGCTAGAATTACTGCCACATCTTTGTGGTCATTAGCCTCCACCCGCCAGGGGCAAAAGGGGCTGGAAGGCAGAGCAGAGGTCAGGTTCTCTTTGGCCATTTTTCTACAGCCCTGGAAGATTTCTAGAATTTTTTTTCCAGTTTAGGCCTGGTGTCCTTGACCCACAGTGAGATTATCTACAGCTGCCTGAGGCCAGACTGAGAAATGGTGCTGGGAGTGCCAGCACTGGGTTTAAAATATTAAATCTTTTCAACCCTTTCTTCTGGTATCCTGCTGTCCTAGCACACCAGAAGCAGTGCCTTTTGGCACCTTCAACTTCATTCCTGGTGGTTCAGACCCCTTATCATGCAACTGCATGCATGCCTATACATACAGAATCTCTTTTATATACTTGACCCTTGACAAACAAAATCAACTTCAAGATTGTATAATAATCTCAGGTCCCATCTAGGGTGCCAAATTTGTTGCTGAAAGCTGGTTTCTTGTCCCTGATGCCAATCCAATAACCAGAACACAGATTTGAGAAAAAGGAAAAAGAAGGTTTATTGCTTTGCTAGTCAAGGAGAAACACAGGGGACTCCTGTCCCAAAGACTGTGAAACTGCCCATCAGGAGGAAAAATGGGCTTTTAAAGAGGTGATTCAGGGCTACATTCCATGTATTCTCTTTTGTAGTTGTAATTCACTTGTTAATTTGGGAGATAATCAATTCTGAGATCTTCTGATATCGTTACCAACTCTGGATTACTTCATTCCTATGGTGGGTGTACACTCCAGGACAGATAAATCTGCCTAGAATGGGGAAGGAAGGTAATGTGTTTCCCCTGAGATTAGGGGGGTTGGAAGGAGAAGAGAAAGAAACATGTCCACTTTAAAAATCAGTTGCAGTGGCAGAGCAGCAATGGCTATGTTTGAAGCATAAAGTGGAGCACTGTTACACCTAGGAATATAGTCTACCCACCCCAATTCTCCTCCTGCCCCACACGGTCAGGGTTGGAAGATTATCAGTGAAGAAACATGGTCCCAGAGAAAGAACTCCAAATACTGACATTTGGGCATTCTCCAAAGAAAAAGCCAGGTCACCATTTTTGTTTGTTAGACCACTGACAGGGTCTCACTGAGTATCTCAGCGCCTCACCATTGCCAAGGCTGCCTTTGAACTCCTGATCCTCCTGCCTCAGCCTCCCCAGTCGTTGGGATTACAGGCGTGCACCACCGTAAATGTAGTCACCATTTACTACAATGAAAACTATCTGTTGACAAATTGTCCTTGGGCCATTTGGTGCCTCACTTTGAATCATAATTGATAGCCATGGAAAATCACACAAGGAAATCTTTCTAAACAAAAGAGAATCATTTTCACAAACTTTATGCCCCTTAGATTTTGTTTTTATCTCCGAAGTATTGCATCTTTTGAACACAGATTTCCATCCCAGCCTCTCTCCCTCCCACTAGAGTGAAGTGCTGGGAGCAGCTGACTGCGGGTTTTCCAATAAAAACAGCCACCTATTTTCATATAGTAACCGGGAGCCCCAAATAGTTGGTCTTTACTTTAAAACTTTTTCTTAAAATTGCATCTCTAATTTTTTTCCCTCCTATGTGTAGTAAGAAAGTCTAGGTTGCTGAGGTTTGAACCCAGGCCCCTGTGCAAATTCAGCACGTGCTCTTCCCAGAGCTTCACACCAGCCCTGGGAAAGCTTTTCCGCACTGCGCAAGCGGGTGTCGGCTAGGGCCCCGCCTCCTACCTGTGAGCTCGCGAGCAGCGCGAGGCCACCGGCCAGGGGTTACTTGGGAGCGGGGAGGGCTGCAGGCGGCTCACGGCCGAGGTTTAGCGGCCTACCCCCTACGCTGCGTGAGAGCTGGCGGCCGGCGGCGGAGCCACCCCAGGTCCTGGGCGCAGGCGGATGTGGGTCCCGGGTCCTGTGTTCCAGAGAGTTGCCTTCCACCGAGACCCGCAGTTGAGTGGGCAAACATGAAGTCCAGCCCCAGCATCCAGGCTGCCATCGACCTCACAGCCGGGGCGGCAGGGGGTACAGCGTGTGTGTTGACTGGGCAGCCCTTTGACACAATGAAAGTGAAGATGCAGACATTCCCTGGCCTGTACACGGGCCTCAGAGACTGCTTCCGAAAGACATACAACCAAGTGGGTATCCGGGGCTTCTACAAGGGAACTTGCCCAGCACTGATGGCCCAAGTCTCCCAGAGCTCTGTCCTCTTCATGTGCTACGGCTTTAGTCAACAGTTTGTTCGAAAAATGGTTGGCTTGGACAAGCAGGCAGAACTGAATGATCTGCAGACTGCAACTGCCGGTTCCTTTGCCTCTGCGATTGCTGCCCTGGTCCTTTGCCCCACTGAGCTTGTGAAGTGCCGGCTGCAGACCATGTATGAAATGGAGTTGTCAGGAAAGATAGCAAAAAGCCATAACACAATTTGGTCTGTCGTGAAGAGTATCCTTAAGAAGGATGGTGTCTTAGGTTTATACCATGGTCTCTCAAGCACTCTACTTCAGGAAGTAATGGGCTATTTCTTCTTCTTCGGTGGGTATGAACTGAGCAGATCTTTTTTTGCATCAGGGAGACCGAAGAATGAACTAGGCCCTGTCCCTTTGATGTTAAGTGGTGGAGTTGCTGGAATCTGCCTCTGGCTTGTTGTATTCCCAGTGGATTGTATTAAATCCAGAATTCAGGTTCTTTCCATGTATGGAAAACAGGCAGGATTTATTGGAACCTTGTTAAATATCGTGAGAAACGAGGGAGTACTAGCCTTATATTCAGGACTGAAAGCTACCATGATTCGAGCATTCCCTTCCAATGGTGCACTATTTTTGGCTTATGAATACAGCAGGAAAACCATGATGAGCAACTTCGAAGCATAATGAAATGTCTTGGTGAACCTGGATCCTAGTATATGAGTTTGGGGACTGCCATTCTTCTTAAGGTTTTTTTCAGACTATAAGACTGATATGAAATTGTTTTTGACTGTGTGGGAATTTTGGTTTTGTCTTCTCTTTCTCTACTCTAAATCTTAAATATTATGAAAGGATCTCTATTTTAAACAACATGATTTCTGCCCACAATTGTATTAAAATAGAAAAGTTGCTGCTCTTGCCCTTGGTGGGATATACAGGCTGAGCCCTTAGCTTTATGTACCTCATCTGAAAGACTAAGTATACTTTCATCAGGATGTTTGCATAAACCTGTTCATGTATACATACAGCTTGGATGATTATGTGTTTTGAGTGAAATGTAAGTTGGTTGCATATTTAGTCTCAGATGTCACTTAGAACACCCAGACTTGATCATGTTTCTTGAATGTAAATGATTGTTTTATCCATTGAAAATGGAGGGGCTCTTAAAATATGCTTAACACATACACCACAGTAGGCAGTTTTTAGAAAGTCATTATATGTTGGGGCTGGGGTTGTTGCTTCGTAGTAGAGTACGGGCCTAGCACATGCAAGGCCCTGAATTTTATCCTCAGCACCACATAAAAGTAAATAACAAATAAAATACAGGTATTGTGTCCAACTACAACTAAATTTTTTTTAAAAACAAAGTCATTATATGGTAATTGAGAAGCAAAATAACCATTTAGATTTTTAAGTGGACAATGTACCTGCTTACTGATGTGGCTTCCACATTCTTCAGTTAAAATTTCTGAGTAGGCATCTATATTTTCTCCTCAGTTCCCAAAATAGTGTCATCCATTTTCAAAGTGGGATTACATTCTGCAGTGTGATGATATTGTCAGGTGTGGCCTAGAATACTAGGCCTTTGTGAAGCACCATGGCCTTCCTCTATACCCACTTCCCTTCTCCCCTCCCAAAGACCAGGATTTAGAATAAGGAAGAACATGACTGTACTTCTATGATTTGATGAAGATTCATGTAAATGAAAACAGTTCTTAGCTTCTGGTCAGTCTCTGAGTCCTGGCCTGGGTAGAATTCAGGGTATTCTGTTAACCCATTTAGAGATTGTTGGTTCATTTTGGGTCATTCACTGTTATCTCTGCCTCCACCAGCCAGAACTTCTTCCAGGGAACAGAAAATGCCAAAGCAAGAGAAACGTTTTTTCCCACTTGGTGTTAAGAGTGACTGTACTCTCAGTTGAAGTTATCTCCTCTCAAGAAGAACTAGAGAGAACTTAGTGTTTTAATTCCATAGTAAGTAATGTCAGGGATGACCCATAACTCATTGCCATAGTGTCAGTGTTAGAGCCATCTAATTTGGTACTGAGGTCACTGCCTTTTTTTTTTTTTTTTTAATAAATCAAGGCACCCATTTTCTTTTTTTAAAAAATATTTATTTAGTTGTAGATGAACATATAGTATCTTTATTTATTTTTATGTGGTGCTAAGGATCAAACCTAGTGCCTCACACTTTTGAGGCAAGCACTTTACCACTGAGCTACAGCCCCAGCCCCAGGTCACTGCCTTTTAATGACTGTATATGGGGTGAATATATAAAGCAATGAAACATAAGAAAAGAAATTTTATTAAATTATGCCATATGTATGTACATATGCACTGACAACCCCCCATAAAAAATTAATAACCCTCCACCTAAAGAGTACAAACTACCCTCAAAATCATAGTTCATTTGATTCCCACAGGCTTGGATTTCAACAACTATTCTCTGGACATATGGGTTAAGTAGGTCATTCTTGTCACCACTGAACTAAGTTTCATCAATTTGTGCTGCTTCAAAACCAAGTGTTTCTCTCAATAACAAGTGTTCTTAATCTTCTTAATCACCTATAAAGCTGAAAGGAAATGTGCTGTCTCAATAATAGTTCATACTATATACATCAATGATTGTTGGCAGAATGTTTTAAGTTATTCATATATTTAAGTTATATGTTTCCTACCTAAAAATTCAGTAACTACTGAATGGTGCTTTACCTGAGAAAGTCTGGATTAAAGGTAGAAAATAGAACTGTTTTTCTGCAGGAAGTAGCCAATTTCAGGGTCCATAGTGCCCCTGCCTGGCACACATGAGCTAGTCTAAGTTAGCTCAGTGCCAGTTGACCTTCTCACAAGTCATCCATTAAAGATTTAAGCTAGGGCTGAGGTTGTGGTTCAGTGGTAGAGCACTTATCTAGCATCTATGAGCCACTGGGTTTAATCCTCAACACCACATAAAAATAAATAAATAGATAAAATTTTTAAAATTTTTCAAAAGTTCATAGACTCTAAAAAAGATTTAATCAGGGCTGGGAATGTGGCTCAAGTGGTACCACACTTGCCTGGCATGCACAGGGCACTGGGTTCGATCTTCAGCACAACATAAAATAAAATAAAGATGTTGTGTCCACCGAAAACTGAAAAATAAATATTAAAAAATTGTCTCTTACACCATATGTCCAAAGAATAGTTGTTGAAATCCAAGACTCTCTTCTCTCTCTCTCTAAAAAAAAAAAAAAAAAAAGATTTAATCAGGCTGGGCGCAGTGGGACATGCTTGTAATCCCAGTGGCTTGGAGTCTGAGGAAGGAGGATCCTGAGTTCAAAGTCAGCCTCAGCAATGGTGAGGCACTAATAAATTCAGTGAGACTCTGTCTCTAAATAAAATACAAAATAGGGCCAGGGATGTGGCTGAGAGGTTGAGTGCCCCTAAGTTCAATTCCCAGTACCAAAAAACAAACAAACAAACCCAAAAGATTTAATCAAATACCTTCAATAGAAATAGTATGAAAAGAATTAAGAGTCAGTGGGAGTGAAGAAAAAAATTTTTCCCATTCTACTTGCTTAATTTGTGATTTAATACTTGAATCATTCCAAATCTGAATGTTAAGCAAAATGTGGTAACCTGAAATAGTGTGTTTAAAGAAATTTGAGTTTCTGTTATTCAATTATATACATAAAAATTTTAACTCTGAACATTTATAATATGCTCTATTGAGCTCTTGGTATTTAGACACTAACAATATCTGCTTTCTGACCTCAAGAATCTGATGGTTTAGATGCTTGTTCTATAATTATAAGAGTAATATTCTAGAATAAATCTTAGAAGAAAAAAATGTAGGATCCCAACTGTGGTGTGTGTGTGTGTGTGTGTGTGTGTGTGTGTGTGTGTGTAAAATCAGTAATTGAAGCTCTGAAATTAAGGAGTCCTTAGTTATTTTTGTACTATGCCTTTTTGTTTCCTTAAATTAGTGCCATGATATTTGTTTCTAAGATTGAAATTGGTCAAATCATTTTTTCTGATGCCTAGCTTTATATTAAAATTTACTTCCACATAGAATAGTTTACCCCTGAACTTTGAAAAATATTTTCTGTTATTAGGTCTACTGCCAGAGCCATATGGTCTTCATCTTCCAATGGTTTTGTGATTTTTACCTACAAGTTCATTCTCTGTTCCAGGTTTCACTGGATACTGAGCTGTACTACTTAAGTATGTGTGATATCCTAGAAGTATCATAAATGGCAGTGGAGCATCAAGCCTCATTTTCTTTATGAATTGATTGGAAGAAAATTATGTTCTTTTTCTTCTGACCCTGGCATCTAAGGAGGAGTAATCATTACTTCCAGGAAGTTTTTATGTACATAAAATAGTCACTGGCAATTTTTATTTCATTTTATTTTGGTATTGGGAATTGAGTTCAAGGTCCTTGAGCATGCATGCTAGGAAAGTGCTCTGCCATTAAGATAGATTCCCAAGCCCTGGAGATTTTTGATCAATTATCCCTCTGTTCTGGACCTGTGTTTTCAACTTGATCAGCTCCTGACTTTGAAATCCCTGTTTTCAGCCGATAATTTTCTGGTCTTTCTGATCTCTTCAGACTTATGTGGAGTGGCCCACAAGAATTCTCTGAGAACCATTATAGAAAGTAAATTATTTCATCCCAGTGCAGTGGTTCACACCTGTAATCCCAGTGGCTCAGGAGGCTGAAGCAGGAGCATTACAAGTTTCAAAGCCAGCCTCAACAACTTAGTGAGGCCCTAAGCAACTCAGCAAGACCTTGTTTCTGGATAAAATATAAAAAAGGGATGTGGATGTTGCTCAATGGTTAAACCCTCCTTGGTTCAATCCCTGGTACCAAAAAAGGCAAATTATTTCAGTGTTGGGATTATTACATAGTTATTGCCTTGCTTTGTGACCTCCACTGTTTACAGCATTTTCAGCTTCCTCCTAGTGACAGCACTTAAATTGAGACCCTTTGTCCATATTTTTAAAAGGTGAAAGATGATTTTACTGTTTCCTGATCTCTTTGAGGTTGGTGGAACTCATCAGTACTGATGTTCTCTGTTTTCTACACCAGTCTCAATGGCTTTGTATTACTGACTTTAGTCTGACTGCTGAAATGCAAAATTTCACAGGTAAGTAGTTTTGTAGAATATTGGTTTCTTTCTTGGCATCGTGGTACCTGTAATCCCAGCTACAGAGGAGGCTGTGGCAGGAAGATTGTAAATTTCAGGCCAGTCTTGGCAATTTAGCAAAACCCTGTCTCAAAATAAATAGTAGAAAAGAACTAGGAATCTAGCTTATTGTACAGTGCCCCTGAATTCAATCCCCAGTACTGGAGAGAAAAAAAAGGAAATTGGTCTCTTACCAACTATACTTATTCTCTGTGTGAAAATGTTCCCAGAAAAGGTATTTTCTTCTACAACCAGATAGTTGTGTATATAATATTTTGACACCAGCCTAGAGAAGTTTCACTGGGTTCTTCTCAGCAACCTGGACTTTAAGCAGATATTAACTGAAGCATCCCTCCATGTGTCTGCCCACTGATTTACAATTGACACTTTGATGCTGAAGGGAAATGCACCTTTTATCCTTTGGAGAAATGATGTATTTATCTTTTCAGTGCTAGGGATTCTTGAAGTAGCTTCATATTGATATTGTCCAAAAACCCCTTTCCCATATCAGTACCACAAATGGGTTCTTTCTTGGATTTAGGTACCCATTTAGTCAAGAAGAGGCAGTACAGCAGGCTTATTCATCAGTTCCAAGTCTGGCTACATGGGGGCCCATTGCTGCTTTAAGATAAGTGCCCTAGAGAATTTTAGAACACACCAGTCATTATTTTTCTATTCTCTTATTTTTATGTTGGCTTCCCCTGTTTGCTTTGCCATTAGGTGTCAAAGTGAACTGGCATGGCTCTTTTCTACTATTTATTTTGAGACAGAGTTTTGCTAAATTGCCAAGACTGGTCTAGAACTTGCAATCTTCCTGCCACAGCCTCCCCTGTAGCTGGGATTACAGGCACCACCATGCCAAGACGCCTTGACAAGACCCCCCCCCCCCCCCCCGTCTACATCCAAACCTTGGGGTTGTTTCTGTTCAGTTCAAGCAGCCAAAGTAGATAGGAAGGCTCCTGGGTTCTGGGATTTTTGTGAGAGAAGTCTTTAAGGCTTGGTTGAGGTTAAGCATTTTTGTAAGAATACTTCTTCGGTGATTCTGTGTGCTTTATACTTACAACATTTACTCTTTTTGATTTTTAACATGCTGGATCTCAGGTTCATAGAATTTATTTGATAGACTCTCATCATTCATCAATATATGACTTTTAAAAAATTATTACTTATCCAATATAATTTCTCTGTGAATATATCTATATAGTTAAATATGTATATATTTAACTATTGTATATGTATA
This sequence comes from Urocitellus parryii, assembly GCF_045843805.1. NCBI lineage: Eukaryota > Metazoa > Chordata > Mammalia > Rodentia > Sciuridae > Urocitellus > Urocitellus parryii. Next base: position 95,764,834 of record NC_135531.1, on the reverse strand, counting down.
TTTTACTGTTAAAATCCAATAATCTTGTGGTGCTTTTATAGTTCATTTATTCTGAACACTGTAAAGTATTCCATCTTATGAATGGAATATGACAATTTATTCATTCAGCTGATGGATATTTACATTATTATTTTTGGACTTTTGCTCTGTGTATACTGTCAATATATATTCTTAAGTAGGTGTGTCTTCTGATGTAAATGTGCGAGAGTTTCTTTTGGATATATGTATAACTAAGAGTAGAAATTCTTAGTGTTCCTCAGTGTTTATCTAGGGGTAAACTTAATCTGAACATCAAAGATAATGACCAAGCAACTATTTTCCAGAGTACTTACTCTGATTATCACTTTTATTTTTGGTACCAGGGATTGAAACCAGGGGCATTTACCACTCAGCCACATCCCCACTCCTTTTTGGTTTTTATTTTGAGTCAGGGTCTTGCTAAATTGCTTAAGGCCTGCTATGTTTTTGAGGCTGGCTTTACCTTATGACTCATCCTCTTCCTCAGCCTCTCATGCCACTGGGATTACAGACATGCACCACCACTCAGCACCCTGATTATCACTCTTACTTAGGATATATAAACCGTGAATCTCTTGGATCTACATCCTTTTCAATATCTGGTATTATCAGGCTTTTAATTTTTTTTCCAAATGACTGTGTATGTTGTCCTGGTATTGATTTTTTCTTCTGATTACAGCAAAAAATGTTGAACATCTTTTCAAATTCTTATTGATGACATGCATTTCTTCTCTGAAATGTCTATTCATATTTTTATCACTTTTCTATTATGTTGTTTAAATTGGCTTAGAATTCTCATTATATTCTTGATACTAATTGTTTTCAGCGCGAACACATGCATGCGTGCACATGTATGTGTGTGTGTGTGTGTGTTGTATATTTTCCTGGTTTGAACCTTATCTTTTTCTTCTTTTGATAAATCAAAGCTCTTAATTTTAATACAGTCACATTTATCAATTCTTTATTGTGTAGTTAGTGTCTCTAAAGGCATATATTTTTACCTCAAGGTCTAAAATATATTTACCCTTTTCCCATTAAGAGCTTTAAAATTTGTTTTTGGACATTTAAATCTTATTAGAAATTATTTATAAATGATGGTGTGAGGTAGTGATCCAGTTAAATCTTTTTCTGTATGATAACCACTTTAATTGAACATTTCCTCTTTTCCCCATTGATCTGTATGGGCTAAATATCTCCCTCATTATTCATATGTTGATACCTTCAACTTCAATGTGATGGCATTAGGAGATGGGGTCATTGGAATGTAATCAGGTTTAGATGAGTCATAAGGGTGTAGTCCCTATGAGAAATTAGTGCCCTTACAAAAAGATGAAGGGATACCAGAGCTTCCTTTTCTTTCTGGATGATGCAGCTACTGAGGAGGCAATCCTCTGCAAGTCTGGAAGACCAAGACCTGAATCTACTGGCATGTTGATCTTGGATTTTCAGCTTTCGGAATTGTGAAAAATAAACTTTTGTTGTTCAAGCCATCCAGTATGTGGCATTTTGTTATAGCATCCTGAGCAGCATTAGACAATCTGACTTGCTATTTGTACAATTTTCACATGTTCCATATATATGTAAGTCTATTTTTGACCTCTCTAATCTATAACATCAGGCATATTTTCCATCTCTTCATCAATACCAGACACTTCATCTTCTATAGATAACCATTTTAAAATTAATTTTGTGTATCATGACAGTTATTTTATTAATATGTTACATATCTCTTTTTATTATAGAAAATGAATCTGTTTTAGGCTGACTTCACTCCCAAAGGATAAAGCAAAAAGTTTATGTGCTGCTAATTCATTAGGGAATACATTTATAAAAAACATGTTAGGGACCAGGAGAGTGGAACAGGAAGAGAAAGAGTCAATTTGAGGATCTAATATTGGATTGGCTATTATCAATTACAACTGATTTTTTAATCCAAATTCTCCAAGAAGACTGTATATTCCATTTGAGGAAAGTTAGTTGGGAAAGGGGACATAGGGAAACTTTTATTTTTCGTCTTCACCTTGTATTGATCAAAATTTTAGTTCACAGTCATTAACTACTTAACTATGATTGTGCACATGTGGGTGCTGAACAGGGCTACATGACACCTATTAGTTTCAACAGAAGGAATTTTGGGTGTGTCTAAAGACTTGAAGCATAGTTATGAAGCAAAAAGTGTTCCCAGGTTGCACCTGAGTGAATTTGTTAGTGCCCTCATGAAGCTGGCTGACATATGAGATAGGTAAGCGTGAATGGGTTCAAATGGGGTATAAGAGATATCTGATATAATATATCTACTGCATCATTGAAGGCCCAGTTCATGCTCTCCATTTGTCAATCTTCCATACTACAATGTGTGCCTCCATTTGTGTGTGTGTGTGTGTGTGTGTGTGTATGAGAAAAATTATTCTTCTTCCCCAAAAGAAGAATAAATCCAATCAATGAAATTCCTTTTATGGTACAACCAAGTACAATTTCCGAAATGACTTAATATTAAGAGGATTAGTGAGATAAGCAATGGTAATTACTACATCACTGGACCTGAGGCCAAAATCAATAGTCATCATCTCCCAACTGAACCATCAATTTTGAATGTCTAATTTTGCCAGGTGCAATATTTTTGCTTGATGAGAAGAGATTCATCCCTGAGGGATTAAAGACCTTAGTTGTATGGTTCATTCCAGACTGTGGTTACTGTAGTTGCCCATTTACCATCAACAATGGAAACACCCAGAGGTAGGTTAGTGAATCTTGCTTGTACCAATTATGTCATTATTAACCCAATATCCTCCATAGTAAATTTTCACCATAATTTCAACAGTTATTCTCATTGCCTGATTGCATGGTTGACACAAACAGACCAATGTGACCAGGTGGTAGCCAGATAAATCTGAATTAAATTCATCAAAGCCTAATGATTTTGTGAATGGGAAGCAAAAATGTTGCAATCAGATCAGTGAAAGCATTAGTGAGAGGGGCTAATTCTATCACTCAGTTCATGGACGAATGGATTTAGCTTCTTGAAGCAGAGTTATTTGTTCAGCTTCTATGCTACATCTTAGTGGACAGCACCCTGACCTTTTCAGGATGATATCTGAAGTTAATGCCCATTTGATAGCTCATATCATAAGTTATTAGGCTGGTTACTTCTGGAGGTGATGGTATACATGGCAAATTTGTGAATCTCTTGGTCATGTATCTGTTGTCTCATTTAATTATTTGTATATTTTCCCCCCAAATGGAGCTCTCAGTCTTAAGCAATGTTTTATAGGATATCATGTGATAGATTATAATTCTGTAAGTTTTTGGATGATATTTCTGACAGAGGCATTACAATAAGAGAAGAAAAATACCTTCTAAAGCAGATATTATACTAGTAAGGATGAATAACTGCTCTTCAGAATGGGAGAGGTCTGATGTAATCAACCTGCCATTTGGTGTCAGTCTGGTTTCCTCAAGGACCGATATTGTGGATTCAGCTTTCTTCTGCTGGCATTCATATCAGGACTGGTAAGAGAAGGAGTCCATGCTATTGTGCCCATGCAAAGCCTCCATCTCCATCCCCCATGGCCTCTCTGCTCACAGACTAACCTTGCCCTATCAATGAGTCAGTTGAAGAGAGAGACTTACTGACATTGATGGAATGAATCATCCACTCCACCTAGTTGCTAAAGACCTGTCCTTTGATAGAATTCTCTGTGAGCATTGATGTGAGTTGTGATTTTGTTTTTTCACACTTTCTGAACCTTCCATATATTTATTTCCCAATTTTCTTGCCTTTAACAATAATTATGTTTCTTTCAGGTGCTGGACCAATGAACCAATCATGTGCCCCTGCTTAGCTGTATATGTATAGCCATAGTGCAGGGTGCTTCTCTTTTTATTAAATGTGGGTTACAAAGTACACTGCTTACATCTCTGCTTACTTGGATGATTCCCCTTCACCATTGTCCTTTAGGATTAACCTTCAGTAGGCCTATGATTTGGCAGTTAAACATTTTTGGTTTGAGTCAACATGTATATCAATCATCTGTGAACTGGGGCAAAGATCTTTTCTCCCCTGTCATTTGGTCATAGAAAATCTTCCTGTGAAAGTGTAGATGTGAATTTGGAGATGCATCAGTACCATCGAGGTCAGTGAAATGGGAGTCTGTGTCACCAGTTCATGGGATTCCTTCTAGATCAGCTTGGAGTCAATCTTGAATATACTGTTTTTATTACACAAAGGATATCTCTTTTACTTACCTAACCTTATGATTGAATGGAGCTGATGATGTAAAACCCATGATGGGCATCTCTGATGGTATAATCCCCTGATGTTCCATAGTCTCATCTAGGGCCCAGGAACATGATCAGTTTATAAATGCAGATGGTTAATTTTGTAGATGATATGGGTCTGTATTATAAGATTTATACTTTAACTTTCTTATTATGTTGTGTCAGAAACTCCACATAGCATCCTTATCCATTGGTGACATTTCTGTTGACATGAGATTAGCTGGATCCCATCAAATTGGCTGGTACCATCATCTGCATCTGTTGCATATTCTTTATTTACTCTAGTTCTTACTCAAACCTGATAGCATCTTTGAGTTTCTGGTATGATATATTCTGCCTCTAAAATCCAAATAAGCCCCAAATACTGTGCCTCTTTCCTAGTGGAAAGAGATGTAAGGAACAACAACTTATATTTTATCTCAGATGGCATCTCTTGACATGTCCCAGACCACTAGAAGTATTACTAATGTGATAGGCACCTGAGTATTCATGGGACTAATTGTTACTGTTTGACTTTCATGTATTCTAATAGGCCATATAAAGTCCTTTCTACCAGCTACTCACTAGATCCAATTAACATCTCATCAATATAGTGATCTGTCATTATTTGATACAGTGTTCAATTTTGAAGTTGTTGTGAAATATGTTATGAAAGAAAACAAGAGAGCATAGCTCTGGAGCAAGACATTGAATAAATTCCACTATCCTGGGATGAGTAAATTAACTGCTTTTAATTTTACTCATGAATAGTGTTTAAGACAATGAACAAACACATTCCCTAGAAAAATAGCCACCTACCAAGTATCAAAGTAAAATTTATCTGCTTCTATAAAAACAGCACATTTGACATAGCAGCTGCAATTGGGGCTATCACTCAGTTAAGTATATTGCAGTCCTGTGTCATCACTATGATCCATCTATTTTTTTTTCAGGGGTGGGCAAGAGAATTATGATCTAGTGGGGACAATCACCTCTGCATACATTAAATTTTAAGAGTGCTAATCTCTAAAATCCCTGTTAGAGTCTGTAAACAAGTCAAGATGGCGCCTGGCATTTTGCAGAGGGAATGGTTTGTGAAGTAACGCAGGGGAGCCATTAAGTGTGGAGATTCCTTATTGGTTGACTGCTGTATCTAGTTTATGTTAATTAAGATAAGCTGTGTCGAATGTACATATACCCTTCCTGTCCTACAATAAACGGCTCCCACTCCTGCTGTATCAATGTACACAAGTTGCTCGTCACCCCCCAGTTATTTTGCTGCAGCCGGACTGTGACAAATCCCTGTTAGAATGCAGTTCATGGAATTCCTTCTAGATCAGCTTAGAGTCAATCTTGAATATACTGTTTCTATTACACAAAGGATTTCTTACTATTTACTGTCTTGATTAGGCAGAGGGAAATTTTATAGTTTCTACTATAATGTATCTTACCCCTCAGATCAGGGTACAAATAAAGAGTTCTGGTATCAAAGGTTCATAAGATCACCTCCAGGTTTTATGGAAAGTGACGATCTAAATCGAGTCCTATCTGACTCTTGTGGCTGCATTTGCACTGGGAGCTTCCTGTGCAAAGGCACAGATCAAAATGCCCTAGTTGCCATGGTAATGCCAATCAGGAGTGACTGCATTTGAAGGCACATGGCTCTATCAGTTGAGGCTTTGAGTTCAGCATTCTCTCCCAGGGATAGTGGATTCTGAGCAAAATAAGATGACCCCAATGTCTCATTTTTCCCACAATTAACCTTTTGATGATGAAACCTGTATAATAAACTTGAGAGCTAGCTCTGGGGTCAGTCAAGCCAGGTCAGTCAAAACCAGGTCTTGGCTTTCCCTCCAGGCCCCAGATTTTTCTCCCTATATGTATCTTTTCTTCCCATTGCCCTGCATCTGGTATCTCCCCAATTAAAGGCCACAGGTGCTGACAGCAGAGATGAGAGGGCCATTACAAGGTTTGGTGATTCACTAAAAGGACTCACAGGATTTATTATACAGTCATACTCATGGTTATGATTTATAACAGTAAAGAACAAATCAGCACAGGGAAAAATGCATTTGATGATCCAGCAGAAATCATATATAAGCTTCCAGGAGTCCTGTTCTGTTGGAGTTATACATGATATGTTTAATTCCCCCTGTATCATTGTAAAACACATGTGAATCTTTATCTGCCATGGAAGCTTTCCGGAACCTAGGAATCCAGGGTTTTTATTGAGTGATCATACAGGTGCTCAGCATGTAGTAAAATTGCAGACTCCAAGAAGGAAAGTAGGTGTTCAGCAGAATCCATGTTGAATATGTAGTTCAGGCATAGTAAGTTACCCTTATCAGTTATGATATGATCAAAACATTCTCCAAATCCAAGTTCCAAATGCCAGCCAAGGGCCAACCATGCAAACAGGCCTTTCTAAGTAAAACAGTCCTAGGCCTGCAATATTATTTTTTCTGCCCTCTCATTTGACCCTTTGGCCAAGGTGTCTTTACAACAAAATTATTATCAGTAGGACCTTGAATATCAGGGTAAGACTAACCTGCAACATTGGCCTCAGTAATGTCCACCACAGATCCTAGATTTGTCCAGTTAAAACAATTACCGTTAACCATACAGGTCTATGTTAAGACTTAAGGTGTCTTCCTCCTTAGATTTTTATATTACCCGTTATTTTTTAAAAAAAAAACCTGGACTAAGGCATCAACTGAGATACAGCACAACTCTAGCCATTGAATTGAAGCTAATTTAAATGCCCTATAGGGTTGAGGCAACATAATGATACTCAGAGTACCCATATAAGAAATTCAACCCCAGGGAGATTTTATAGTATCCCTAGAAATGAAGAATTTACAAGTGCCAGGGCACTTGTAAATTCTTTGAGTTCAGCATTCTCTCCCAGGGATAGAGGATTCTGAGCAAAATAAATTTCACTTGTAAATTCTTGTTATTTATAAATAAATAAAATGCATTTGTCTCTAAAACCAAAGCAGGATACATGTATTAGTTAGGAAGTAAGATAAGAAGATCTCCAATGTGGTCTTCCACTGTGGATCCTCTCACTCTAGGATTCTCAATTCAGTCTGAATTACAGTTCAGTCCCTGGTTTGAGATGGACTGCCTGAGACGGTCACTTCCACAAAGTCTTTCTTGTCTATGATATCAGTTCATCCACCTTGAGAGTATAGGTGACATTTGAAATTGTTCTTATACTGTCTCAGAGTCAGTTCTCACAGTCATGTGTGAGTGTAGACTCAGCAGTCCATTTGAGTTCAGAGCATTGCTGCAGCTTGTAATGTCAGCACAGATCATTTCCATGAATTGGGCAAAGCTTCCAGGAGCAATTCTGAAAAACAGAGATCATTAATACCAAAGTCACTCCTTACTCTTCTGCAGGTGCTAGATGTTTTCTCCATTGTTACAAAATTAGTTTTTCTCACTCAGCAATCACAACTTTATAAATTTATAAATTTCAATAATAAATAACTATAATTGTATATTTGAGTCTCAGAGATTTTGTCTGGAAGGGTTGGTTGTACATGAGAGAGATAAGTATATGTTCAAAGAAAAACATTGTTTTAATATAACTTAACCTGAAAGAAATATGTTGAGAAATTGATCATAATTGTATCCTGAATTTTCAAAGATTTCCAAAATGAATTAACACAACCTCATATCCCTTTGGTCACAACCATTTTTCCAGTGACCAATCTAAAAGCCTAAGGAAGGCCAGTCTCTTTTTAGGGACAAATGCATTTTGTTTATTTATTTAGTGATTTTTTGCAGTGATAGGAATTGAACCCAGGTTCCTGCTCATGCTAGGCAAGCACTCTACCACTGAGCTACATCCTAAGTCCTGGACATCTGCATGTAACAATCACATTGCCTTAATAAGATGTGTATATCAGAAACAGGTGAGGGAAATAATATCAGACTATCAGCCTATTGCTGCAAGTTGCAGTCAATCCGGAAATCTCAATGCAACAAGTCAACAGCAGTGGAACACCCCCAGAGTAGGTCTAGAGTCTGATCTGTCAAGAATGGATAGATGGGTCATAGTCTCTGTGATATGCCTTCCACCAATATGCAGCTTTCCATCATGTTATGGATTGAATCTTAGATATCTCCCAATGGCTCATGTGGTGATATCTTAGTCCCCAGCTGATGGCACTATTGAGAGATGATGGAATGCCGCAGTCCGGCTGCAGCAAAATAACCGGGGGGTGAGGAATAACTTCTGTACTTTGATACAGCAGGAGTCGTTTATTGTAGGACAACAGAGGTATTTATACATTTTACACAGCTTATCTTAACTAGCATAAACTAGATACAGCAGTCAACCAATAAGGAATCTCCAAATTAATGGCTCGCTTTTGTTACTTCTCAAACCACTCCCTCTGGCATTTTGCCAGGCACATCCAGACTTGTTTACGAACTCTAACATTCCCCTGGCAAATACCAGGTGTTATTTTGACTTGTCTACAGACCTTAACATCAGACCTTAACAATGGAACCTTTAAGAAGTGGGAAAGAACAGAAAGAGTTAGGTCATTGTGAGTCTGCCCTTGAAGGGGATATTGTGACCCTAGGAATCTCTCTCTCTCTCTCTCTCTCTCTCTCTCTCTCTCTCTCTCTCTCTCTCTCTCTCTCTCTCCCCCCTCACTCCTCACCCCTACCCCCTCTTCCCTTTGCTTTCCAGCCTCTATGAGATGAATGGACTTTCTCCACCATGCTGTTCCACCATGAGGTATTACTTTCCAAAGTCCCAAAGTTACAGGGCCAAGTGACTGTGGACTAAAATCTCTGAAACAATGAGTCAAAATGTCTTTCCTCTATAGAAGTTGGGTATTTCAGGTATTTTGTCATAGTGATAAAGCTGACTAACACATAATCACAAGTTAGGAATATAACCAATCTCTGTATTTCTCTATATATCAGAAATATAAAACAAATCAGCATCTTGATTTCAGGGATCCATCACAGAATAAGCCCCTTTCTATGGGCATTTATCAATAACCCAGGTGGCCCACATAGATTCCATTATGGTTTTCACTGTATAAGCCCCACAAAAGGGTATCACAATTTTGCAGTAGTCATGGAGTCAGTGTTCTATTTTTAGAGACTGTGCCTGCTTTTATTTTGGCACAGCTCATTCTGAGACTGAAACAAACTATAGAAGACAGTACCAGATTTTAGCTTAGAGTCAGATTCAGGCAATTAGAATTTATGAATTTAAGATTCCAAAAGGCTGGCAGTAAGGGATGGTGGGTGCATTTTCAAAATCCTAAATTTTTAAGAGCCAAAAGTCAACATTTCATGCCGCAGTCTGGCTGGGCACAGAATCACGAGCCCCTCACAGCTTTGTAGATTCAAACAGCAATTCTTTATTCCTGAACTCACACCGGCACTCTACACACGTTCTGGGGAAATCCATGTTCTGCCCCAAAATTCACATACTCCACCAGGCTTTGAACCCCAAATACTTTCTGAATCCCATGGGAACTCAAAGATCGGGCGGGCGTGCCTGAGGCAGCAGGATTCGCCCTATTCCCGGCAGGGTACACCTTAAACCTGGAACGGCCCTAAACTCAAGGAGCGGGATACTCCCTAAAACCAGCAGGATGCACCCTAAACCTGGATCCGCCCTAATCCAGTAGGATCCTCCCTAAACCCGGATCCACCCTGGTCCTTGAGCAGGGTCACCTTTCTCAAACATACATGCAATGTCACTGTGAATGTCCAAGGCAAGTCCATTTCCAGGAGTCCTTCCTCTAAGCAACGTGGGGTACGATGGCAAGGAAATTTCGATGTGTAGTTCCTACTTGGCAATGGCTCTCAGCAATTTCAATCAGAGCTGCTATTTAAGGATATCCATGTTATTCCTACTATTAGCTGCTTTTTGCACAGGCTTCTTCCAGCTGGTAAGTATATCTATCCCAATTATACATTCAAGAATGTGAGAAATAACCACATGGTAGGTCTGTGGACCCTTATAAATGGATTTGAGCACAAATTCCATTCATTCATTGATCTCAATAAGCCTCCACTCTATCTGGAGGACCATGGTGGTGTTTTGTGTCACCTTAGATTAGAGGTGACTCAGTTACTTTCTTTAACATTTCTTGAGAAGTCTGTACAATTTACTTTCTTAATTGCAATTACCTAGGCAAATGACTGCATACCTGTTAAGTAAAAAAATTGAAGGAACATTTAGAGTCTATAGTTGAAGTGACATTGCCCTTGCTGGAAGGGAGTAGCTTTCCCTTCAAACAATGAGTTCTTGTGCAGGGATCTAAAAACAGAGCAAGGGACTGCAATTGTCCATTATAATAGCTGTACATCAACTCTCAAATATGTAATTAAACTAGCCAAACAATGTCTATTTTATTGTCTTTTTTCCTGGAACCAAGAATACCATGGTTTTATTAGGCCTAACCACAGATCCTTGTATGTCAAGTTACCTTACTTGCTATGCTATACTTGATGCCTATTATAGTACGCAAATCTACTTTGTTACTAATTGAATTGTTATATGCAGTGGTCTGGCTTTCATTATTCTGAAATCTCACCATCCTCAGTTGTGCCAGGGATCTATTTCCTTGCCACTTATCATACCCTGAGCTCTAGCCTTTGCAGGACAGTCACCAAGTGAGCTTTGCAAAGATGCAGGTCAGTAGTCCTCTCACTTGTGCATTCCTTACCAGTGAGAATCATGTATTCTGGACCTACTTAGGGAATATTGTTATTAGGGTTTCAGGTTATACACAGCAAACCCATTATAATATCCTCACCTCTGTGAGCCTTCTGACACTCTCCTCCCTACAATGTTCAAGGGCATTTCATTCTTTACCACATTTGTGTAGATCATAAACTGTGTTTACTCTTCAAAGATTTATTGGTCTTTGTAGCCACAATGTTAGAATCTACTTAATTTATCTTTTCCAAAATCTTTAAACCCAAGTCATGGGAGAGTTTTCCATCTTATTTAATTCTACCACCTCTAGCCTTAAATTCTGTATCCTGGTCCAATAACCTCAAAATCCACTCTCACATGTTTTCCTGATTCCCACCAGAATATATTAGTCATATCTAGACATATCCTGCAGGGTGTAAGTTATATCTCCCAGAACAGAGATTTATTCTCTACTGATTATAAACTGGAAGAATGAGGATGGGGGGCATATGTTGAGGAAAACACCTTTTTGTGAAGCACCTTTTTCATGAAATTGTTGTATGATTTCCAGAAATGGGAAATTAGTCATCTTTCCATCAATGATAACAAAATCCCTGAAATAATTAACTCATAAAAAGACAAAGCTTATTTTGGCTTATGGTTCTAAATGTGCCAGCAAATCATTGAGTGGCCCCAGAGCTTTTGGCCTCTGGTGAGGCATTATATCACTGGGACCTCACAACTGCCTTTGGCAGATAACAGGTGACTGGACAACACATACTTAGGGCAGGGATCATACTAAGCCAACTATAAACAAGACAGCAAAGCATTACTTTTTTGTAAACAATTAGCACTGAAAGGAAAGTGACCATGATACTCAGAGCAACCAAGAGATCTTTATTGCAGCAGTGAGAAAGAGGAGAAAAGAGATAGAGAGAAAGAGAGGGGGGGGCCCTGGAAGGAGGGAGTTTCTATAGCCCAAATCTAATGGGGTCTTTGGGTCTGTAAGCTGCCTTGTTAGCGTACAATGATTGGATCATACAATAGTTGCTAGGGGTGTCATCTTCTGCCTTCAGGTAGATGGGGCAGGGGTCAGATGTGAGTTTCTGTTGCACTAGACGGGTGGGGGTCAAGTGTTCAGCCTTGAGTGGGGTTGAGTGTTCAGCCTTGAGTGGGGTTGAGTGGTCAGACTTGATGCAAACAGGTGATAAAGGACCAGAGGGGGCTTTGAGTGCCCAGGTTATCCTGAAGCTAATATTCATTCAGCCTGCCCTGCAGACAATTTATTTCAGCTTGCCCTGCACTTAACAAGTGTAGTATTGGACAACCTAAGGCAGGCATGGTCCCTAAACCACATTCTTGTTGTTTAATTAAACAGAGAGGGGGAAATGTTGAGAGCCACAGCCGAAGCGGCCCCAGCAAACTTCCAGCTGATTGGCTCACAGTGGCCCCAGCAAACTTCCAGCTGCCAGCTGATTGGCTCCTCTGCGGTGATGCTCATTGAGCTGTTTCCCTGCCCTTTCAGACCATGGAGCTGCTCATTGGGGGACTCTTTTGGCTCCGCCCACTCGACCCAGCCAATTGGCCTCAAGAGCGGGAGGAGTGGGGGTTGGGAGGCTCGCTGGAAGCCGGTGGTGGCAGTTGGGCTCTGGGGGAATTCCTGAAGAGCTCCTATGGTGCTGCGTGTGTTCTAAAAATAAAGTTCATTTCTGCTTGACAAGTGGCTCGTGAATTGTGCCCAGCCAGACTGTGACAAACAAGCACAAAAGCAATTAGTATTTCAGCCAGTCTCTAGAAATCATGAGAATGCTCTTAATCATATCCGAGAAAAACAAACCAAGTTTATAAATATAGAAAGTTAGGAAGTTTTGTATGTCTATGAGATCAGGCTCAAATTAACTCAGGAAAGAACTTGTGATGCTAGAGTCTTTTGTGATCATCATTATGAGGCACTCTCACACAAGAAAACTTCCTTTATAGCCTCCACCTGTACTTTATTTACACTTAATAGACAAGGATACAGCTTAAGTTTCACTCAAATAAACCACCGTTTTTCCCTTTAAATGTTCATGTAGGATTGTGCTAAGGCTATACTCTCTTGCCAGGTGTTTAAGACCAAGTTGGTCAAAACTGATCTTGTTCTTGCTTACTCTTAAGAGTCAGCTGATGCAAACAGGTGATAAATCTAAGGAATCTCTGAGATTCCTCAGAGATTGCTCTTGGGGATATGTGCAAAATCTCTTGGCTCCTTTAGCTTTCCTCTGCAAGTGGTGCCATCTGCTAGAATGGGTCAGGGTCATGCTGATCTTAGGTGGCTTCTCTTGGAAGTATCAGGGACATTTCCATCTCCAATGATCCTCCTCTTTGCCTAGTGTGCACTAGAGGGCTTTCTGTTCTCTAGGATCTTCTCTATGACTCACCAGTGTTGCAGGGCCTAGAGAGGAATCCCATCATTCTTTAGGTCGTGGCTGATCTTAGAGAGCAAGGGCCAAAATTTTGTTTGATTTTTCCTTGGCCCTTTTATTTCCTTGACTTTTGTATCCAAGTTTTGGTTTAAACACCCAGCAAGCTAGTTTCACCAGGCTTAAAGAGGGAGTAACAATATCCATAATTTTACAGTTACCCCTTTCATTTAATTGAGGTTAATTAGTATTAGTACTGGAAGTCAACATTTTATACTAACTAGGTGATAGCTTATTATCTCAAATTAACCCAAGTTGGTTTTTTTTGAAGCAGTACCTATGCAAAACACCATTGGGCAACAGTTATAAAGTTTACAAGGAAAATACAAAATAACAGATCAATATCATGTAATAGGTACGAACCAAGAAAAATTCTTTTATAATCTTGAAACTTTTACTTAGTCATGCATTATATACCCTGTGTGAGATCACAGCAATCATTACAACAAAAATCAGTCTTTTGAATACAATTTGAAATGAACTGAATTTCAGCCTATTTTGGAGCCATTCTTACATGGAGTAAGGTGGGACGCAGAGCCTTATCTCTGGTAAGATGGGGCTCTTCATAAATAACACAATACAACATTATATCTGAAACATGAATCAAAGAAAGGTTAAAAGAGCTTTTAACTTCCTTTTTGTGGAAAAAGTGGCAGAATGTTTTCATGTTTTACAATATCATCTTTAAACAGATCAGGCTCTCAGTGTCTTCCAAAAATGCATTTAAATTCCAATTCTAGTGTGAAGAGTAACAGAAAACTTTATATATAACTTATTGACAACAAGTTACTTTATCCAGCTATTAAAAACATCATTTGACATGTAGAAATATCAACCAAATTTGTTATTTCTATACAAATCTCAGACTTTTGTTACACATAATTTTTGTTTGGAGAACACCAACTTGGCAAAGTGCTCTCCCAAGATTTACATTTAACTAAGTTCAACTTTTAAAGTACAATTTGGAGTCCAGAGTGTATGAAGATAATAATCACAGATCTGCATGGGCTAACAAAAATCAAAGTTAGCCTTCAATCTTATATATATTTTGAAACAGTGCTAATGATCAGAAATTGACTTAGTGAAAGCAAACAGATAAGCCTTGGCATGGTGGTGCATGTCTGTAATCCCAGTGGCTTGGGAGGCTGAGAAGGAGGATGGTGAGTTCAAAGCCAGCCTCAGCAATGGCAAGGTGCTAAACAACCCAGTGAGATCCTGTCTCTAAATAAAATACAAAATAGGGCTGGGGATGTGGCTCAGTGGTTGAGTGCCCCTGAGTTCAATCCCTGGTACCCTCCCCGCAAAAAGCAAAGAGATATAAGACAGGTCTTAAAATGACAGTGTGGCCCTTCTATGTCAGATACAATGTATAAAAGGGAGCACTTATTATTTATCTTGCTGATAAACTTTCATTTTATAAACTTTTATATAACACTTAGAAAAGGCTTAGACAGATATAGTTCTCAGATGCATACATATACATAGTCACATGTATTTAAGGTGTCAATTACATTGTTATAATGTAAGTAACTATTGCTTATTTAGCCAGCTACAAAGTAATTATTTAATACTTTTTAAATGAGGTATAATCCCCAATTTAAAAAAAATATTTATTTTTTAGTTATAGTTGAACACAATACCTTTATTTTATTTATTTATTTTTATATGGTGCTGAGGATCAAACCCAGGGACTTGCACATGCTAGGCGAGTGCTCCACCGCTGAGCCACAATCCCAGCCCTAATCCCCAATTTTTTAAAGACAGTTTCCCAAAGTAATAAAACCTAATAAACACAAGAAAATTATCTTGATAGGAGCAGATCAATGTTTCAGACTTTGCTTCATATCAGTACATTAAAGTTCAATTAACTTTCACTGTGCTAATTATAGCCAACTCAATCACAAACACAAACTTTTGAGAATTACATTCCACAAACCTTCTATGACTTACTTAGATATTCACAACTTCTTTACATCCTTAGTTTTGACCTCTTTCATCTTGGACTTTAGCCCCAAAATATTACTTTGTCAGACAAAATACTTTTTCATCCAGAAACACTTCTTTTAACTTCTAATTTGCATACTAAAATGTATTTCCATATCTATAACTGTCTTTTATCTTTCCTAGTTTTGGATCCTTTCTTAAATTCATATTCTCAAACAGTCCGTATGAATTTTATCTGTGCATGTAATTTACACAAAAAATTTTATCCCAGGAGAGAGATAAGACAATCTGGCATATGCAAAAACCCCCAGGTTGCATTCATGGGGTTGGAGCACAGGATCTTTCTGAGCCTGACCTGTCTGCCTCACCATTATCATGATGCCATCGACTTTAAGTGAGTCCCCCACTGTCAGTTGTACCCAGAGGCTCCTTTTTGGCCTCTTTCTTATACTAGGCATATTGATATGTAGGGAAGGAGGCCCTTTCCATCTTTTTCTTTAGGCTTACTTGAAGTTTCCTTTGAAGAGGCTGCCTACAAACACCAGTTGGCCTTAGTTTCTTTTTCTTTTCTGAGTGCAGTCATTTATTTTGTCAATCTCCCCAGGCATATTAGTTTTATGGATGCTATTATAGCAAGAACAGCTTTTCCCCAGTGATGGATATTCCCTGACCAAATGGGGTGTCCTCTCAGATCACCTCTTTAAAAATCTGCTATCCCTGCTAATGGGCATAATCACAGTCTCTGGGACAGGAATCCCTTGTGTTTCTCCTTCACCATTTTTTTCCAGGCTGCTTGACTGTGCATATTTCTGTTTCTCTCTATACAATCTGGGAGCACATGTCAGCATATCCAAAGACAGGGTTGGAAACACTCATCTCCTCATCTACCCAGCATGGACATAATAGTTAAATTTTATTTCTTGATTTTCATCATTACTTTTCCATGTGGATTTTGGGGTGAGTGGCTGGTTTGGGGTGATCCTCAGGGTCAGGTCTCTGGCCTATGACTCTGTTAATATAATTAATAGCACACTAATCTCATTTAATTTTCACAGCCATTGGATGCAGGTTTATCTCAGCTGGCTAAGAGAACTTTTAGAATTAATGTTGTCAAAGCTTGAATACTGAATTCATAATCCCTGGAAAATATATCCAACCAGATTCAGTCCAATCTAAACCTTTGTTCTTCCCTTTCTAATCTGGTAGACTAGCAACTTATTCTTAAACATATTCCTAAAATTTTTATGACATTAAGTTGCAATTACTTTAGTATGCATGTCTTCTAAATTGGGATAGATTTGATCAGTTGCTTAGTGCCTCGCTTTTGCTGCCCCTCTTGAACATCTGAGGATATTTCTCTAATTATAGGTCTAGAGGCCATGAGGGTTGGTAGATGACAGACATAAAGGAAATTTTCAACATTATGCAATGAAATTATCTCAGTTGAGGTCATTCTGAACATTATTGAAAGGTAGGACAGTTTCATTGAAAAATATAGTTTGTTTTTTGCTAGGAAAAAAGCCCAATTACTTTGGGGATAGCAGGTTATATCTGAATTCACCTAGCTGTCCCCATTCCAATTCTAATAATTTCTCAGTGTTTTAGTGTTTTCATAAAATATGCAGTGGTTATTAAGTCAATGTTTGCAATTATTTATTACCCTTAAGAAGCAGACTTGTGTCTTATTTTTATCTATGCCAGTACTATAGTTGCCTCCAGGATAAAAGATAATCTATTAGAGAAATTATAAAAGTATTTAGTCTTCAGTCTATGTCCTGACTTGAGAATTTAAGAATCCTAAGTTCTTAGCTTACCATTTTGCTGTGGTAAGCAATAGTAGCTACTTAGCTTGCTGGAGACTTATCTTCAGTAAGTATTTATTTTAGGTGGACAATCTGTTCGCTACCTGACAATCTGAGTAGACTTTTTTTTTTTTCCTTGAGGAACTGGGTCATTGTTTTATCTGAAGGCTGGGAAGAACATATCTGGAACTCAGACTTGTTGTCCCCTGGTGTTTTTCTGCATGTTGCTAACTGTCCATAGGCAATTGAAGCAACTATAATCTAATAAAAGTAAGGTGCCAGAAGCTCAGAACTCTCATGAATGAAGGTTGACATCATACTATCAAACAAGAAATCTAGATCAATAGGAGTGCTTGCCATGAATAAAGGGACTCCAAATTACATAGTAGATTAGGGAGACAATAGTAGATTGGGAGTAGCAGTAGCACTAGGACTTGGAAAACCCTTTATTTATTTTGGTACTGGGAATTGAACTGAGGAGCACTCAACTACTGAGCCACATCCCCAGCCCTATTTTCTATATTTAGAGACAGGGTTTACAGAGTTATTTAGTGCCTTGCAATTTCTGAGGCTGGCTTTGAACTCGTGGTTCTCCTGCCTCAGCCCCCTGAACCATTGGGATTACAGGCACGCACCTTCATTCCCAGCAAAAACCATCTAATTTTAATCTTTAACAAATTTTGTGGTTGTTTGCTACCTTGAAACATCAATGATAGAGTGGATTTAATATGTGGAACAAGTGATTGAGTGGTAGGAGATGAACTGTAGCAGATGTTACTGAACCTACCTACAGCCTTTGACCTACCTCGAAGTTCAATTTTATTTCTGCTACATTTATGGACTATTGATAGTTTTCTTTTTTTAAATCATCAATATACCTTTATTTTATTTATATGTGCTATTCAGAATCAAACTCAGTGCCTCACGCACTCTAGGCAAGTGCTCTATCACTGAGCCACAACACCAGCCCCTACTGATAGTCTTCTATTGCCAAACCTCACTTCTTTCTCCCTCTGTAGCCTTTCTATGATGCCACAACGACTTGTTCAGTTTACAGTAGAGAATTTCTAAAGTTTTACATGTTAAATGCCGTTTGGAAAAATTCCCAACTGATCAGCCTTTGGGCAATTTTACATTCAGTAGTCATTCAACCACCAAAGAGTGAAGTCAGATTGCTTTTATTTTGGTGAGGCCTCTATGATATTTCCATAGTCTCTGTCAAAAAATCACTTGCTAAGCAATGTATAAAGATTTTAGTCAATGTCTTCCCAGAATTAATTATTTTTATTCAAGATAAGCAACTATAGCAACTATATTTGAAACAAAAATTAACTCGTTATTCCCATATTATATTATTCAGTGTATTACCAAGGAGCACATATTATTATATTATTATCATCATATTATTATTTTGTTATGAAATGTTTTGACAATTATATTTTGAAGTAATTTATTTTGTAATCGTATACATTTTATGATATTTACTTTAAAACATTCTATAAGGGCATCCATAGGCTGCCAAAAAAAAGTCTTAACCCTTAAGAGTTTTATATCTAAATACTAGTTATCATCCCAAATGACATCTTGAAGGAAAATTAAGACATCTTTCTTTTCCAGGTAATTGTACTGCTTAAATATATAATAACAGGTGGGCTAGACCTATATACCTTCAGCCCTATTTAAATATTTGGACCCAAAATGTAAAAGAATACAGTCAGCACACAATTTTCATCTATCTTCCACCTATGCAAAACTTTGGTTTTCTTCACTCATAAAATCATGTGGAAAAATAGCAAAAAATATTGTAGTTAATATATATTGTTATTCTTAGGGCTGGGGTTGTGGCTCAGTGGTGGAACACTAGCTTCGCACATGCCAGTTGCTTGGTTCGATCATCACATAAAAATAAATAAATTAAGGTATTGTGTCCAACTACAACTAAGAAAAAAATTAAAAAAAATATTGTTATTCTTAAAACATGTTTTGATATTTAAAAATACAATAATAGGAACTTAGTTTACCACAGTACATCATGGTGTGTTAAAACTAATAAGAAAATATTTAGATGACAGAAAAATAGAGTCAAAAATATAAAGACAATTTTAAGGATCCACACAGAAAAAACAACTTCTAAGTTTAGAGGAAAATTGGGTTAATTTAAAGGTGTGTCTTAATACATGCGTTTATTCACTCTTTTGGGGCTATAAACTTGAATTCAACTGGTATTTATGGTGAAAGATTAATACAAACACAATGAAAATATTCTAATAATATTAATAGATTATCCATTTTGTTTTGGTACTGGGTATTGAACCCAAGGGCACTTCACTGAGACACACCCTCAGCCCTTTTTAATATTTTATTTAGAGACAGGATTTTCCAAGTAGCTGAGGGTCTTGTTAAACTGCTGGGGCTTTCTTTGAACTTGCAATTCTCCTTCCTCAGTCTCCCAAGCCACTGAGATTACAGGCATGTACCACCATGCCTGACTAGATTATCCATTCTTATATGCTATAAGATAATGAAAGGATTTGCCTAGCAAGAACTAATGTACTAAGTTCTTATGAGTGGGACTGGTTATGGATTAATGAAATCCTTAAACACGACTTTAGACAACAAATTACTTATGTTTTCCACTTATAATATGGTCTGGTACAGCTAACTTCTTTTATCCTCCATTACCTAAACACTGATAACTAGTAAGAGCTAATAGCAGATATATGTTACATAAATATGAATAGTGAACTAAAATTCTAAGAACTTTAAAATAAAGTTAAATTTAAGATTGCATTAAAGTATACATAAAGACAAATTTTAAATTATTTTTCAAAAATTAAAAAATATTTTTGGGGTACTGGGTATTGAACTCAGGGCACTCAACCACTGAGCCACATCTACAGCCTTATTTTGTAGTTTATTTAGAGATAGGGTCTCACTGAGTTGCTTAGCTCCTCTCACTGTTGCTAAGGCTGGCTTTGAACTCTAGATCCTCCTGCCTCAGCCTCCTGGGCCACAGGGATTACAAGCATGTGCCAATGCACTTGGCTAAAATTTTAATTTTTATATAATCAACAATATCCTCTATGTCTCCTTGTTGACTTTATATCATTTGCAAGGTATATTCCAAAGATATCACAAAAGTGAATGATAATTTTAAATATTTGCTGCTCCATCAGGAACGTATAGTTATGCTAAGCAGTTTTTTCATGGGTTTAATTTTAATATATTTTTTAACCACTAGTTGAATAATTAAGTTAGTTTTCATTAACATTTTCAATGAAAAATGTTAATTAAATTGTAATTTGAAAGAGGTATTTCTTTATAAAGTATATACATTATACTATATCAGAATATGGTGAAAGATTAATACAAATACACAACTTTATTGACTACATTTGTTTAACAAATTTCTTTAGAACTTATCTAAAGAATCATAAAACTAGTCTGATGTGTAGCATCTGGTACCAGGATTTTGTTCTCTAACATTTATTTATTTAATGAAAAGAAACCAGGGAACTATGTAAGGATAGTCCAATGAATAAATGGATCAGCAAAATAAATATAGTACTTTTGTGATCTCTTATTTTTGCAAGAAACCAAGAATGCTTTCAAAATTATGGGTTGGATCAAAAAACCACAGGCGCCAGTTTAAAGGATTTTCTGGTAGCCACATTATAAGAATTTTATCAGCAAAAATGTACCAAATGTATGATTAAAGCCAGTCCATAAATGCCATGAGTAAGGCTGAGGTTGTGGCTCGGTGGTACAGCACTTGCCTAGTATGTGTGAGGCACTAGGTTCAATCCCCCACACCACATAAAAATGAATAAATAAAATAAAGATATAAAAAATGCTGTATCTTTTTAAAAAATGCCATGGGCATATAATAAAAGAGTTATTATTTCCTCTTTGTCTTATAGTATAATACTCAGGTTTGATTTTCAATTTGCTTATTGATAGTTGTGTAGAGACTTCATTGTCTTAACTCTTGCAACTATTCAGTATGTCTTGCAGATATATTTCTTCTTCATTTCTGCATTCCAAATCTGAGGTTCCTTTTTGGTCCACCTGTAACAAAGAGGATTCTGGAAAATATAGTTCTAAACTTCATATAACACAAGCCAGAGGTACCATTATTCATTCTCATGATTACAAGTTCTCTCTTTTAAGTGTGAAATGTTGTGTCCAACTTGTAGCAGAATACAAAAGGATACTTGACTGTCAGATTGAAACTGCCCTTTTTGATAACTACACATTTTAAAATTTCTATCAACACCAATTGACCAACACAGTAACTTGTATACTACACTGGCTATGATAATGCCAAAGATACATCTCTCCTTAGTAAATTCCAATAACCTGAAAAATTCCAAGTTGCTTAGCTCCTCTCACTTCTTCTTATCAAGGAAGAAGGGAAGTAGGGAAACACACATTCTGCCATAGTAGGCCAGGAAAAACTCCAATAAGTATCATAGTCAATTATAAATGATCACATGAATTGAGAATAATGGAAATTAATTAAAAACAATAATAAAAGTAATTTCAAAAACTTTTATTTGCAAATTAAAATAAGTTTTAATTTAGCCATACATCCAATTGAACTTCATAATTGAAATTAATCATTTATATTAGTGAACCATAATGTATGTCAAATGTTGTGTGATATAGCTGAAAGGGTACTGGGAGCAATGGTCATTACTGTAGAGGTTTTTATTAGCAAATAAAAATGATAAACTATGAGCTAGGGGTCCACTTGAAGAATGACAAACAATTCTATACTTTCATTTTAAATATTTCTCTTTCAGAATAAATTTCCTCATGCATAAATATGAAAGCTATTTGAAGGCTTTCCCACATTGATTATATTTATTGGGGCTCATTCCATTGTGTTTTTTCACATGCCTATGAAAATACGAGTGAAAACTAAAGGATTTTCCATGATTTTTAGTCTATCTCCCAGTATGAGTTCTCACTTGCTGACTAAGTAATGAGAAAGACTTGAAGTCTTACCTACAATTTTATATCTGTATAATTTATCTTCAGTATGTGTTCTCACATGCACACTGAAGTGTTAGTCATTATACTGTATGACATTTCTTACATTTCTATGGCATCTCTCTAATGTAAATTTTCAAATGCCTTTGAAAGAACAAGATACAAGTTGGTATTTTCCTATACTCCTTATATTAATAGAATTTCTCTCTAATGATAATTATCATGCATTATAAGAGGAATGAGGAGCAACTGAAGAATGTATTAATCATGCTTCTCCAGAGAAACATATAGAAACAAATTAGAGAGAAAGATGGAGGGAGAAAAGGAATGAACTCACATAATTATGGAGGCCATGATGTCTCACAGTGGCCATCTGCAAGCTGGAATATCAGCTACGCTGGTGGCAAAGCTTTGTTCAAGTCCAATGACTTGACGACATGAGGTACTATTTGGGAAAGTCTGGGAGTTTAAAGGCTGAGGAACCTGGAGTTCTGACCTTCCAGCGTAGGAGAATATACTGACTTCCCAACTTCAGAAGACACAGAGGTCCTTTCCTGTGCCTTTTTCTTCTATTGGTTACCCCCCTCCCCCCCAAAAAAAAGGCTGGTGCCTATTCTTATTGGGTGAGTATGGATCTTCCTTACTCAGTCCACTGATTCAAATATTGAACTTTTCCAGAAAAACCTTCACAGATATAGAGAGAAGTAATGATTACTCTCTTTCTATACATCCCTTAATCCAGGCAAGCTGACATCTAAAATTAGCAATTTCAGTGGTTCCCTTCAAAAGGCGATGTGCAGTATATATAAGAAGAAATGAGGGATTTGTCACATTTTTTGTAATCAGAGGATTTTTCTCCAGTTTTAGTACTCATGTACTTATTAAAGAACGAAGTGAAACTGTAGATGTCCCTATATTTCTTGTATGTATAGGGCTCTTTTTCATATCAAGGAATAGCTGAAGACTTTCCCACATTAGTTTTAGTCATATGTCTTCTTTCCAATGGTAGTTCTAATGTGTACATTAGGAAAGTGAAGTATAAAAACTTTCTCATGTTTTATATTCATAGAATATAAATCCAATATGAGTTCTCACATGTTCCCTAAAGGATAAAGGTCAATGAAGATTTTCCCACAATTTTTAGGTTCATTGGGAGTTTTCACAGCATCAAAGAAAATGGAAGAATTCTCCACATTTCTTATATTCATGAGGCTTATCTTCACCATGAGTTGTTACCTGTACAGAAATGAATGAAGAAATAATATCGGCTTTCTTACATTTTGCAGACTCAGAGTATTCTACCCCAATGTGAATTTTATATGAGACCCAAGATACAAGAGACATTTGAAAGATACCCTATATTTCTTACATCGATAGGATTTGTGTCCAGCATGTGATCCCATATATAACTTAACAATCAGTGAATTCTTTCTCACATTTTCTGATTTTATGTAATACCTCTCCAGCATGAGTTCTCTAGTGTACATTTAGATTTGGAATTTGGCTGCAGGCTATTCAACACTGATTAATCTCATTATGTTTCTCCCCATTTTGAAATATTTTTATACTATAAATATTAAGATCTTTTTGAGATATTATCCAATTTGCTTACACAAAGCAGTTTTCTCCACATGAATTCTCAAATATCTCTTCTATATCTTGTGCTGATCTGTGCCAAAGAAATAAAGATGAGAATTATAAAATTGGAACCATTTCAGATTTTAAGTGAAGTAGCATAATACTAATTTAAGGTAAAGTGTGATAAGAAATGACTATCTTGTTATCCTTAGAAGAAACACCCCTGATAATGTTATAACTAACAAGCCAATTAAGGATATAAGATGAAATACCAAAACACACATAATAAAGCCAAAAGAAAACAGGAAATTAGGAACAAATGAATCAAAACAGAGTATGAATAAAAAATGAAGTAGATACAACGAATAATTATATGTAAATCAAAACAACTTTTCAATATTTTTTTGGTACCAAGAATTGAATCCAGAGGCACTTATTCACTGAACAATGTCCCCAGCCCTTTTTTGTATTTTATTTAGAGACAGTGTCTCAATTGCTGAGGCTGGCTTTGAACTCACGATCCTCCTGCCTCAACCTCTTGAGTTGCTCAGATTACAGCCATGTGCCACTGTGCCTGGCTGACTTTTTCACTTTGAAATAAAAAATAACAACACTGGATAAGAAAGCAAAATTCAACCCTATTCCATTTACCAAAAGAGGTATTTTAAGTATAAAGACAGGCTGAAAGTCAATAATGAAGAAACATATACCCTGGAAATCCTAAGCATAACAAATATAGAATGACTATTAATATCAGACACAGAGAAACTAGAGATTAAAAGTAACATTTCATAATTATGAGTATTAACCCAGAAAATAAATTAATCCTACTCCTATGTGCATCTAATATCAGAATTTCAAAATATATGAGGTTGAAAATATGGTAGACATGAAAGGATAGATAAATTTTAAAACAGTTGAAAAATTTAACACTTTTTTTCCTAGTAATTATAGAACATGTAGTAAAAAGAATAAAGAAGATTTGTATAACAATATCAATCAATTTAATTGATACTTGTAAAACACCATGCCCAATAGTTACAGAACACACATTTCTATACTTGGGAATCACACCAAGAAAACTCGTCCATTAAAAAAAAATGCAATAAACTTCAGAGGATTTCAATCATATAGTTTTTTTCAGACACAAACAGTTATTTTGGGTGTCAAAATAATATCCTTGCATATTTGGCAATTAAGTAATGTACTTGTACTTGACCTCTGGGTCAATGAAGAAAACCAATCTATAGATAAACTGAACAGTAATGAAAGCACAACATAGAAAAATTCATGAAGCACAGCTTAAGTAATGTATATAGAGAAATTAACACTTTTCATTTATATTTTTATATATTTTATTTTATTTTCGAAAAGTAGGGGGCTTATATTCAACAATCTAAGCTTCCAGAGAAGCTAGAAAAAGAAGAAAAAACTAAACCCAAATAAGATAAAAGAAAGTAAAATATAATAGTAGAAATCAATGAAATGGAAATCTGAAGTCAACAGGCAAAGAACAAAGTTAAGGGTTTGTTTTCAAAAAAATAAATTAGTACTCTCATTTTATCACTGTAGTGATAAAGACAAAAGAAGAAAAACATATCACCAACATCTTGAATGAAAGAGGGGCATTACTATAGACCCTAAGTGCATAGACAGGATGAGGTATAAGTAACTCCTTGCCAATAAATTCAACATCATAGAATGGAAATATTTTGCAAAACATGTTACTGACAGAGAAGAAAACAGAAAATTGGAATTGTAGAATATGTAAAAAATTGAATTTGATATTCAAGATCTTCCCACACACTATAAAGTTCATTCATGGATGGCTTCAATAGTAAATTCTATCCAATCCATAATGAAAATTAATAAATGCTGGACACAAAAATCTTTCATATAATAGGGGAAGAGTAACAATTGCCATCTCATTTTATGAGACTTGTAGATCCCTGAAACTAAAGCTTGACCAGGGCATTAAAAGAAAAAAAATATAGACACATTCTTTATAAAATAGGTATACAAAATCAATGGATGAAATAGATGCAAAAAATCTCAATGCATTTGTGCACTGAATTTATCTGATAGCTAAATTTTTTCATACTGCTGCATGCTATGCAGAAGAAAAAGATGTGAACAATTCATTTAGTAAATCATGGCCATACACATGTAGTTCTAGTCCTAGATTGCAAGACTTCAGATCATCAACTCTGGTCTATACCCTTACATTCTTCACCATTGCTCCTGCTATCCCATATTCAGAATATCAAGGAACATGCTTCAAATTTTCCTGCTTAAATTCCACCTGTGTCTTCCATCAGTACCTTGGAGATATCTCATAGAACTTGCATCTTGAAATCAACTAATTACTGGAACAAGTTTAAGACAAGTGTTTCAGATACAAATTTTAAGGGATCACTCAAAAACTTAATAGTAAAGATAGATATCACTTAATGTAATAGTCTTTAAAAACCTAAATTAATGCAAAATTCCATAAGGAACAAAAAAGTGAAATTTAAAATAGAGAGAGAAACCACACTGCACTTACGTATATTGGTTTACTGATGTCACCTCAATCCCAGCCCTGGTTGATCTTATTGTCAACTTTACTTTTTCCTGATCTCAATGAGGAAAAGGGGCCATTTCTGCTCTATAATTTCTCTTCTGGGTTGCTCCTTTAAGGCCAAAGGGCCATCAAAATTGTAGATACAATAATGTTGGGATTATTAAATTCACAAAGAAAAGTTCCTTTAGTTTGCAAAGGTGATCTCATCTCTACTTTGTTGCCAATGCCAACATTCATTCAGGGATTAACAGAAACAAATCTCTTTATGTGGAAAAGTTATGGAAAAACAATTTTTATATCAGAAAAGTAGGGGGCTTTTAATCAACAATCTAAGATTCCAGAGAAGCTAGAAAAAGAAGAAAACAAAACAAAACAATTAAACAACTGTATCTCTGCATGCAGTGCACCTTTACTTCCTACTAAGCCACCTTTGGTCTCCCTCACCCCCACCATTTACACACATACAGGCACACACTCAAACACACACAACAAACAGTGCTCTGAGTGCAGCTGTGGAGTTCTAACATTGTTAAACGCATTACCATTCATGTACTATGATAAAGTTTAATTTTTTAAATTCTTCTGGTGACTGGACTCATGCTCTTTTCAAGATATTCCAGATCAATGTAAGAAACACAAAAGTAATAATGATTTAGAGATGGATTTGAATTCTACACTTTCCAGCTAAAGTTTTTGTGAAGTAAGATAGGAAAGGAGTAGTACAAACATGTTTGAATCTATGGGCCTATTTTATTTGTTTGTTTGTTTCAATATTATTGGGGTGCCTAACCACTAAACAACATACTTAGCCCATGATTTTAGATTTTTTATTTTGAGTCAGGATCTTGCAAAGTTGCTTAGGGCTACCTGAGTTGCTGAGGCTGGCTTTAAACTTGTAATCCTCCTACCCCTGCCTCCTGAGCCACTGCTACTATAGGCATGTACTACTGTGCCTGGTCGGATTTATTTTAAAAGATTTCAGTGTATGAGAAGTGTAGGATTCATCCAAATATGTTGTTAGGAAAAATTATGAAAAAGACCAAACCTAAAGGTACTAGTAGTAAACTTCTTTCTCTGATTTGGCACTCAAATTAATATTATCTTAAAATTGGTTATAATCACCTAGAGGAGATGGTATTTGCTGTTTTCAGCCCATAAGGGAGACTAGGTATGTGACCAAATTCTGAAAGCTTTCAAATATAATGGAGACTAGGTATGTGACCAAATTATGAAAGTGCTAGAACTCACCAGACATTTTTAACACCCTTTTATCATAACACATTTATCATGTATATAGTCTCTGCCAAAAGTGATCACTGCAGGCAGAAACAGAAACAACAAATCCACTTTGTTTAGGTTTGTTTTCTATTGTACCTCTTCCTTTGAAAAATTACTAAAGGGAAACATCTAGGTGCGTGAGGAAACAAATGCACTAAAAGCATGTGAAAGCCAAGTATATAAGGAAAAATGAATGTTCCAAGGGAGATTTGAAGGAGATACAGATGTTACAGGCCTTACTAATCCCATTCTATAAGGAAGCCCCATCAATGACCACTACTCCAGGTAGTCTGCTTTGCCTCTGCAGCCAGTTTACAGAAATTCAGCATCAATATGGAATTATCATTGTCATTGAATACCAATTCACAGACAAATTCCTGTCAGTTCAAAGTATTTGGGCTAATTTGTTCTAATTGTGAAATAAAAGTTCTTTCAATTTTGTGGACACACAAAATAATACAAGAATTACAAAAGAAAACTGATTCTCTTACCTTCAAATGACTGGTGTTGGTGAATACTGACATCCACAGATATTTATTTGCCTCTCTTTATTCTGTGGAGGGCTTCTATCTCCTACCCCAATTACAAGCATGTGAAATAAATGAGAGCAGTCATATTAATAAACATACACACACACACACACACACACACACACAAACACACACAAATGTGCCTCCAATTTCCTTCTCCAAATTTAGAGTTGATGCAAGTTCATCAAGATTTTTGAACTTGGGGCTAGAAAAGGCATGAGACAGTTTATAGTAATAAAAATAACTTTGAATTATAGGAGGGCATTTTCCCCATGTGGAAGAAGGTGGCCTTCAGTAAAAGAGAATGAAACCAGCAGATAGAATAAAAGAAAAAAGAACAGGAAAGATAATACAGTTTTTCAAGTTCTGTTTCTAATTATTTTAAATCAGTTTTGATTGTCATACATATCTCAAATTGCATTATATATTCAAATATCCTCTCAATAAATTCTGTTTACCACCCCCCTTGAGCTAGTTTGAACTGGATTTCTATTGATTGCAAACAAGAAAAGTTAGACTTTAATACGGAGGTATTAAGTTTGGAAGAGATATTTATGGTTAGTAAATTTTCTGTAAATATGAAAGACAAAATTCTAAAAGTTGTGTTTAAAGCAGAAAAAGATGTGCAGAAGAACATATTGTTTTCAAACATGACTCTGGAATTTGAAAGTGGTAGAGACAAATTGGGGAGAAATATTTGGGAACAGACTAGTTAAGTAAAATTTTCCTTTTAAGAAGTTATGCTCAGGAACATCTTTTAACTTCCTTATTTGGGTCTGCCAAAATTAGGGATTTCTGATATCCTGTGATAGGTCAGACTTTTAACTACTGTCAGATAAAAAACTTTATAATCAGAAAGAGCCAGAACTTGGTCCAAGGATTTCATGTTTTTTTAATATTTATTTTTTAGTTGTAGTTGGACACAATACCTTTGTTTTATTTATGTGGTGCTGAGGATTGAGCCCACGGCCTCACACATGCAAGATGAGTGCTCTACCACTGAGCTACAACCCCAGACCCATTCTTTTTTATTTCATGTTAAAACTTTTTTTTAACTGGGAGCTCTACCACTGAGCTGCAACCCCAGCCTTTTCTTCATTTTTTGAAAATTTGAGATGGAATTTCACTAAATTGCCCAGGCTGGCCTTGAATTTCCAATTCTCTGTCTCAGGTTTCTGAGTATCTGGGATTTGCTTCATGTCAAATATAATGTCCAAACAATGTTGAAGTATTTCCTGAGCTATCTATTTGAGCATTTACAATCATTTAAATAACAATAGTTTTGGGGTTGGGAAAATATCTCAGCGGTAGAGCAATTGCCTGCAATGTTTGATGTCCTGGATTCAATATCCCAGCACCACTATCAATCAAAATCAACCAACCAACCAGTCAATCAATATCCCTAGTTCTTGAACTGCTCATTCATGTTTGAGAGCATATTACACAGAGGGTGCCCATAGCCTGTGGTAAAACTTCTCCAGTAAACTCCAGGCTGCTGATACAGAAATGAAAACAATAGTCTAATAATTTTTTGTTATGTTTCCTAGTGCAAAAAGGCTGTAGAGTTTTCCCCAGATTTGATTTCTGAATGTGAATTATTTTAACTATGACTTTACAACAGTAAAATGAGCTCTCCTCAATGTTATTTTGCTGTGTTTGGGGAAAAACATACAAGTCTCTCTCAAAATAGAGAATACTAATCCCTGTCAATCGAAGCTGGCAAGGTCTCTGCTAGTATAACATTCACAAAAGCCTTGTGTATCTCCTGTATATGTAACAGGGATTAACTTTATTAGGTAAAAGACTCTTTCCATAGTTCTTTCCTAAATAGTTCCATCTATATTCCTGACTATTTTAACTTCTCTCATAATTTTCCTTATATTTTACTATAAGCAGCAAAAAGAAATCAGGCTGCACTGTCAATATTTTGTCTGGAAATCTCAGCTAACTGTCCACGTTCATTGTTTATGAGTTCTTCCATGTAACTGCAGGTCACAAGTCAGTTAAGTTTCCTGCCAGGATATTCACTTTCCTCTAGTCTACAGTAACATTTTCCTCATTTTTGAGCTCTTACTAACAGTAGTTTTAACATCCATACATATTCCTGAAATCTGCTTAAAATGAATTGTATATTATATGAGGCAATATGTGTTTACCACCATATTCTCAATTCCATCTGAATCCTCATTAGTAGAGTTATTAACACAACATTTCTACTAATAATCCACTCAAAGCAATCTAGGCTTTTTCTATCATTGCCCAGTTCAAAAATCATTTTCATACTTTTAGTTATTTATTATAGCAACACCCCATTCCAAGTACTAAAGTCTGTATCAATCAAGATTTGACCAGAGAAACAATTTGAGCAAACTATGTGTTTGGCTAGACAAGTCTAAAGTCTGTATGGCAGTTAGTTAGGAATTATATTTGGAAAACTGAGGCAGAAGATGAATCTCCTTTGCTTCGGTGGAATTTCTTTATCTCATAGACGATTCAGCTCTGTTTTTCATGCCTAACAATTGGTTGAATCAGATAAACCTAGATTATTTATGGTATTCTTTCTATTTTAAGTTTAGTTGATCATCTACTTTAATACTGTCTGCACATTAATTCTACTTGACAATGTAACACAAAATATTCACAGGTACCAGGAATTAGAAATATTCATAGGAAAAAGGAATTAGGATGTAGACAAGTTTGGGGGATACCATCATTTCTCCAAATGTTTTCTTGAAATAATTCAACTGCTTCATCAACATATCTTTTATTAAATTTTGTTTGGTTAACACATTTTCATTATACAATGCATTTTTTTTCTGAATTCCTCATCAACCAGAAAAATATAATTATCCAAAGGCAAGTAGATACTGAGATGTTGTACCATTAGAAACTCCTCAGTGCCCAGAATCTGGACTCTTTGGGAATTTTCTTGCCTGTTCTAGTAAAAAAAATGTTTTTAATCACAGTAACCAAAAGACCTGACAAGAACAACTTAGAGAAGTTAATATGGGGCTCGTAGATTTAGAGATTTCAGTCTATAACTGGCCATCTTCATAATTCTGGGTCAAAGGTGAGTTAGAACATCATGGCATGCTCATGGTGGAGGAAAGCAGATCAGGACATGACAACAAGAAAGCAGAGAAAGCTCTGCTCACCAGGGACAAAATATAAACCCCCAAAGCATGCCCCCAGTGACCTGTCTCCTCCAGTCCCAACCTTCCTGCCTATAGCTATCACCCAATCAATCCACATTAGTGGATTAATTGACTGATTAGGTTATAACTCTCATAACCTAACCATTTCACCTCTGAACCTTCTTGCTTTGTCTCACATGTGAGCTTTTGGGGGACACACCAAATCTAAATCATTACATTTCATCTCTAATCCTTAAAAGCTCATGCCCATTTCACAATGAAAAATATATTTAGTCCATTTTTAAGGTCCCCATAGTCTTAACAGTTCCAACATTACCCCAAATTCCAATTCCAAGTCTCCTCTGAGACTCAAGGAAAACTCTTAACATGAACACCTGTAAAAATCAAAAGCAAGTTACATATATCCAATATATAATGCACAGAGTAAATATTTCTAGTCCACAAGGGTATAGAAAGAAAGGATGAAGACTGAAATCCAGCTGGGCAAATAAGTTCTGAAGTTCCATGTCCAGCATCTGGGGCATATGGCATTATGACATTTTCTCCAAGGGCCTTGTACAGCTCTGCCCTTTTGGCCTTGTTGATTACAGCCCCCACAGGCTCTTTCTTGGCTTGTCTCTCCTCAATTCCTGCAGCTTTCTTTAGCAGATGTTCCATGTTACTGGTGTCTCTTAATCTCAGGGATCTCCACTGTAGTTTTGATTTACTTCTCACATCTTCATTCACTACTCTTTTAGAAGCAGCCACAGGGTCTCTCCCTGCTACACTTTGCCCAAACACCCAGTTATTCTTTTGAAATCTCAGTGGTATCCTCTATTAACCACTTACTCCATTATCCTGTAATCCTGCAGAACCAGCATTACATGGTTGATGCTGCCACCATCTTGAGCAGCAGCCAAATCTCCTAGGATCATGGATGCAGCACCCTCTGAGTGCATGGGTGGCCAAGCATAGTGAAACAACTTCCTAGCCCCCCCACAATGCAGACAGGGTTCCCAATGGTCTCTTCTCAAAGGAATTTTTACTTTTACACCCTGAGCTGGAGATGGGTGTGGTTTTGCCAATTCTAGAGATGCCCTAAATCTTCTTTCCTATGGTCTCTTTGTAAAGTACTTAGCATCTCTTTAGTATTGCTAATGTATTTAACAACCACAACTTTCTTAGCCTCAGTTTTACTTATACTTTTTTAGCCAAACTTTTTTTGACCAAACAAGTTTTTAAAATCTTTCTGCTCTGCTTTCTACTCCTGATTATCACAGTAAGTTTGTCTAAATGCCACCAACAATATCCATGCAACCTCCTAAATGTTGTGCTGCCTTGAAATTTCCTTCACCAGATTAACTAGTATGTCACCTTTAAATTCAGCCTCACAGAAAGCCTCAAGACATGGACAAAATATAGACAATTTCTTTGTCAGAATGTAACATGAATGGCTTCTACTCCAATTGTTAGTCCAGTTCTCCTCCATTGAAACCTCATAAGTCTAGTATTTCCTGCCCAGAAGTCCTATCAGCATTCTGGTTTTCTGAGCTAACAGCAGAATCATCCATTAAGTTTTTCTTAAAACATCCTAAAGGTTCTCCATCTTGCATCTCTAGCCTTTTCAAAATTCCTCCCACCACAAACCATATCCAAAGACTTCTGAACCACATGGTCAGGTTATTCTGAGCAACAACCCCACTTCTGTGTACCAATTTCTGTTTAGTCAGCTTTTTCATTACTGTGATCAAACAACTGACAAGAACAGTACGGAAGAAGGAAAGTTTATTTGGTACACAGTTTCAGAGACCTCAGTTCATAAATGGCTGACTTCTTATATACCCCAAAGGCATGCACCTATCTTCTCCAGCTACACCCTGCATACAGTTACTACCCACCTAATCTAAATCAGTAATTTAACCCACTGTTTAGGCTACAACTGTCATAAACTAATCATTCCACCTCTGAACCTTGTTCCAATTTCTCACACATGTGCTTTTAGGGGACTCCTCATATCTGAGCCCTAATACTGCCCAGGTAGGGAACAATTGCAAAAATATGCATCACTTGATCCTATGGTCTGTTTGCTTTATAAGAACACCTTAAACATGGCCAATCTATATATAAATACACCTGTTAAGTAATTTTATCAGGATCATAACTCCAGTTAGAGTTGAGCCTATAAGTCTTTTCTGCATTAATCTATATGAGAAAGAATGGGTGATACAGCTGTATTTTATGAACTGACATGTATTTTACAGTGAAAGTCTAATGATTGCAAGCATAAAATTGAAATAAGTAATTTGAAATTACCCATATGGCTGCCTATTTGACAATAAAAATAAAAACAGGAAGCTTGGGAAGAAAATGGATATTAATGAACATAAACCAATTACATTCCAAATAGAAATAAGGTAATTGAAAAGTTATAGCTGTGTAAATAATAAAAACCAAGACTTCCAGATTTTAAAATAAAGTATGATAAAAGAGGAATTATACATTTTCATGTAGTATCATATAGTGGGAAATGTACCTTTAAATTTTGAGATAGAATTATTAGAACTGGTTCACATTCATATATGATCCTTTGGGAATAAGTAATAAAAATTTAATCAGAAATAGAAAGTTTCCTGATATAAACTATTTACTCACAAAAGAAAAATTCGAAAATAATTATACAGCAAACAGGGCAACAAAATTAAAAATAACAATTCTAAATACTACTAGAAAAAAAGAAAAATAGTAGAATTAAACATCACTATGAAGTTAAAAAGGAAAATGAAAGCGAAAGAGGCAAAATTAATATAACCAGCAGATAAATTTCAAATACCTAAATTATTCTGGAGGGTTGGAATATCCTCTAATTTTCTTCCAGAGTCTTGTGTCAGAATATTAGGGAATATAGGCTTCAAGAATCTGAACTCATTACTCTCAGAGTCTCCTTTCAGGCACACCTCATACTGGTAGCTCTGAGACAGGGTCCCTGTGCTGCTGACATCCATCAGGTGTCCAGGAAAGTGGCCCTCAGGCACCGAATAAACACCCAGCGGCGCCGCCCTGCGCCTCCTGCACAGCCTCACAACCACGAACACCAGCACAGAGAAGAGGAAGAGCGATGACACAGAGGCCAAGGCGATGACCAAGTAGACAGTGAGCGAGTCCCCCTGCGCGCGCTCGGGCGCCTCTTCCGGGAGCGGCAGGTAGGGCTGGGAGAAGCCATCCACCAGCAGCACGTGCAGCGTGACGCTGGCAGACAGCGGAGGCTCGCCATTGTCCTTGACCAGCACCACCAGCCTGTGCCTGGCGGCGTCGCGCTCGCTTAGCAGCCTGGTGGTGCGCACCTCGCCATTGTGCGCCCACACGCCAAACAGCCCTGGCTCCGTGGCCTTGAGCAGCTGATATGACAGCCAGGCGTTCTGGCCCGAGTCTCCGTCCACCGCCACCACCTTGGTGACCAGGTAGCCCTGCTCTGCCGCCCTGGGTACCAGCTCTGTGCAGGGTGCAGTGGCGTTCTGCATCGGGTACAGCAGGAAGGGCGAGTTGTCATTGTCGTCCAGCACCACCACTCGCACCAGCGCCTGGCTGCTGAGTGCTGGCGAACCTTGGTCTGTGGCGCCCACTTGGAACTCGAATGACTGCAGGGCCTCGAAGTCCAGCGCCCTCAGCGCGAACAGCTGCCCATTGTCTGCGTTGATGGAGACCAGCGAGGCGAGGGGCAGGTGCGGGTCCTGATTTGGCAGCAGTGAGTAGGTGATCTGGGCGTTGGTGCCTGAGTCTCTGTCTGTGGCGCTGACACTGCCTATGTGCAGGGCGGGCTGGTTGTTCTCACGCACCAACAGCGTGTATGACGTTTGGGTGAAGGCAGGGGCGTTGTCGTTGACGTCCGAGACGAGGATTATTATGCTGTGCTCGGTTTTCAGCCTTGGTGTCCCCAAGTCAGTGACAGTAATAGTGATATTATACTGGGCTCTTGTCTCTCTATCCAGAGCTCCTTCTGTTACCAGCCTGTAGAAGTTCTCAACTGAAGGTTTCAGCGTGAATGGAACATCATCTTGGATGGAGCAAACCGTCCTTCCATTTTCCCCAGAGTCTCGGTCCCGAGTCCTAAACAGAGCCACTTCTGTCTCAGGGGAATTTTCGGGAATAGGGCTGGTAAATGATGAGATAGTTAGTTCTGGGGAGTTATCATTAACATCCAACACTTTGATAGAAACAGAGCATTTCCCAGAAAGTCCTCCCCCATCAGATGCCTCTATATCTAGTTCGTATGAAGATATGGTTTCAAAATCTAGCATTTTAATTAGTCGAATTTCTCCTGAAAGGCTATTTAGCTCAAAAGTTTTTCCTATCTCTTGAGAACTATAAAAAAGCGAGTATGTTATCTGTCCATTTGCTCCAGCATCTAAATCCCTAGCAGAGACCTTGACAACTAGGGAACCTATAGGGCTGTTCTCTGGGACCTGCACCTCATAGAGTATCTGCTCAAACTGAGGGGCATTGTCATTGACATCCAAGACCAGGACACGAATCTGAGTGGTGCCAGATCTTGGTGGAGAGCCGCCATCCAGCGCTGTCAGGGTTAATCTGAACTCAGACCGCTCCTCGTGATCTAGCTCTTTGTCCAGCACCAGCTCCGGGTATTTCCGGCCATCTCCCCGTTTGATTGTGGAAATATGGAAATGAGAGTTGGAACCAATATTGTAGTGTTGAACGTTGTTGTTGCCCACGTCCAAGTCCTGAGCTTTCTTCAGAGGAAAAACAGTACCAGGGGGGCTATTCTCTAGGATTTTTAGCATCATTTCTCTTTCAGAAAACTCAGGAGAATGATCATTTATGTCTCCCACCAGGAGCTCAGCTCGAAATACCTCCAGAGGTTTATTCAGTAACACTTGGAAATGCATTACACAGGGCTCGGTGGGGCCGCAAAGCTGCTCCCGGTCTAATTTTTCATTTAATATCAACTTCCCGGTCTGCAGATCCAGCTGCAAACGTGGTTCGTTATCCTCAGAGGCCACCCGGGCTCCCCGCGCAGCTAGCTCCCCCATTCCTAGTTCTAGATCCTTGGCCAGGTCAGCCACAAAAGAGCCGCTCTCAGTTTCCTCCATCACAAAATAGCGTCGGAGTCCCCAGCCTGCCTGAGCCACTCCGGATAAGAGAAAGAGAATCAGAACTTGCCTTTGTTTGCGCACCCTTCCGGACTCCATCTTTACTTCTGCACACACCTTTACAAGAACAGGGGTCAGTAGTACCTTATGGAGCAATGGAACTGAGACACTGGTCAATCTTTTAGTTGATAACCTGTCTGGAAAGGTAGGTAAGCAGCATTCTCTGGAGACTTACTGGTCCGGCTCTGTTTACAGGCTTTTCTTTTTTAACTGGGAATCTGAAGTAGAGTTCCTAGCATTTATTGGCGTTTCTTTCTTTTAAAGCATTAGCCTGCAGCGCCACCATGCGTTACTTTTGCTTGGAAATAAATTGCTACAATGTCTTTATCTAACTTTTAGAAGTTTGGAAATTGGGGAAAATATGTAATAACTAAATCATGCAATTATAATTTTTTATTTCTTCATTCAAAGAAGTATAATTGATATCTGTGTCCCTGGTTCTGAAAATACATCAGTAAACAATCCAGACATGCCCCTGACCTTCTAAACCAATATTCTGGATAGGAGTGCTCTGAGGAAAACAGAGAAGTGAAAGAAGGCATAATGATCATTCATCTTGTAAAATTAAGGACACATAGCCATGTGATTTTTAAAAAAGTATCAGCAATATGCTTTGCCCTCGATTTACTTTCAAATGCTTGATATAGCTCAGCCAGTAAAAACCATAATACTGGCCAGTAAATTTTTCAGTCATAGGAAAATGCATATGAAGGTACTTTTACATCTCTTGCCCTGTTTTTTTCTTACTAACATTTATCATTTGTCATAGCATGGATGTACATATTTATTTCTTTCCTATGTCATCCATAAATACTAGAACTTTGTTTTGTTCATTCTGCACCCCCCAAATAATCCTTGGCTCATAGTAGATGCTCCATAAATATTTGTCAAATGGACCAGTGGATAAATCACAATTAATTTTAAAATTCTGATAGATGGATTCTTCCCCTATTATAGACATCTCTTCTTTTTCTGGGATCCCAGTTGTTAGATAAGCTCTATTAAATAAGACAGAATATTTCCAAGTGTCTATTTTTGATACATCAAGCATTTAAAATAATTTGAAACAATTCACAATGATATGAAATGTCTTTTCATTGAATGATAAAATACCTTGGCTCTTTCTAACCCAAGAGATACATTGCAAAAAGAAATAATATAACAATAAGGTTATGAATATCTTACAAATAAGGTATACATCTCTTTTAGATACACATTTTACATTGTCAACAGCATTTCACACAAACACTATTATGATACTAATGATATTCAAAAACTCTATCTTATATATCAGAATTTTCTAAGAATTTCTATTAAATAATTGGGAAGTACATTGGAAATATCCTTCAATTCTTCTCAAATTATATATTTTAGCAAAACTTGTACATGACTCTTCCAACTACTAATAGTGTACAACCCTTTTGATGGCAAATGATATTGTTAATAGAAAAAGCCATAATAAAGGGTTGGGGCTGTGGCTCAGAGGTAGAGCACTTGCCTACAATACGTGAGGCACTGGGCTCAATTCTCAGCACACATAAAACTAAAATAAAGATATTGTGTCCATCTATAACTAAAAGATAAATATTTTTTAAAAGTCATAATAAAATCTCAAATTAATAGTAAGCTCTACTTCACCAGTATATGCAAGAATATCTAAACATGCTGTTCAATAAGAAAAAGGCATCACTTAGCTATCCTAGAAGAAAGTTATTTTATTTTGTGATGCAGGGGATTGAACCCAGGACCTCATGCATGCAAAGCAAACACTCTACCAACTGAGCTATATTCCCAGCCCAGAAAATTTATTTTTAATAATCCCAGGAGACAAAACTTATTGGAAGGAAATGAAACATCTACAACAGGAAAATCTACACCAAAGTTATTTTTTGGATATCTCCTTCCTGTTGAGGGCCACAGCCGAGTCGAGATGATGCATGGCATTTTTGCCAGAAGTAGTGGTTGAGAGGTGATGCCAGCGAGTTCTCGAGGAGTTCCTGTTGAGTTCCAGTTGAGCTCTCCCGGGGATTCCCGGAGAGTTCCCATTGGTTGGGGAAGTGCTGGAGGAGGGATATTTCCTGTTGCTGGTTCCTGGATGAGCCCAGTGGCATTGGGGAAAATTCCCGGGGAGCGTGTGTATAGTGTGCTGATGGAGTTCAGAAATAAAGTTTGTTCCTGCTTTAGTGGCTCGTGATTTGTGCCCAGCCAGACTGTGGCACCTTCCTTCTTGTCTCTCAGAGGATTGACTTTCTGTATTTCTTTCACATATTTAGCCAAACATAATATCACTTGCAATGCTTGAGAAAATCTGATAATTATATACTGAAAGTTGATATAAAGAGTAGGAAAGACTTTAAGTTGGGGAGAAATTATGGTGTTTCTCATGTAATCCTACTATAAAATAAAACCATGCATTTTTACAGATATTTCTCCATTTAAATATGCTACACAGGAAAGCATATTATCAGATTAAACAGGAAATACTAAAAATTCATTATATTATGCTTGTCTTCAAATCACCAAATTTAGAAAAAAATTACTAGACAACAATGAAATAGAATGGGGCTGGCATCATATTCAAATCAGTACTATTTGATGTTGAAATGCTGATAAATAAGCTGAGCACAGTCACTCATGCCCAGCAGCTCCAGAGGCTGAGGCAGGAAGATCACATGTTCCAGGCCAGCCTCAGCAATTTAACAAGGTCATAAGCAAATTAGAAAAATCTGGTCACAAAATAAAAAATAAAAAGATGCTGGGGATGTTCCTCAATGTTAAAGCACCCATGGGTTCAATAACTAACACTTAAAAAACAGTTGATAGAAGAGATATCAGCAACTTTTCAGTAATGAGTAA
Organism: Urocitellus parryii; assembly: GCF_045843805.1. Taxonomy (NCBI): domain Eukaryota; kingdom Metazoa; phylum Chordata; class Mammalia; order Rodentia; family Sciuridae; genus Urocitellus; species Urocitellus parryii. The sequence goes on along the minus strand of NC_135531.1, from coordinate 95,725,573 downwards.
AGTTGAAATTTTATTGTCACCATCAAGTAAATATGATAAAAGAGAAGGAAATAATGAGACTACATTAGAGAAAAATTTCTTATTAACTGGAAAAATCAATGAAAAACATTAGAAAATTTTATCTGAACCCAAAATATAATGGAGATCTATTATACTTAGAAAGAAATTAACCTTTATCCTGAATGATCTGAAAACCAACAGTCACTAATTATCCAAAACAATTTGCAAAGCTAGAATTTTACTCCGTGTCATTCACAGTCCCTTGATGGTTGTGATTAATAGACTGCAGAAACTTGAAGTCGCTAGTCCCTGAACCTTCCTTTAGACAAACCTCATACTGGTAGCTCTGAGACAGGGTCCCAGTGCTGCTGACATCCATCAGGTGTCCAGGAAAGTGGCCCTCAGGCACCGAATACACACCCAGCGGCGCCGCCTTGCTCCTTCTGCACAGCCTCACAACCACGAACACCAGCACAGAGAAGAGGAAGAGCGATGACACAGAGGCCAAGGCGATGACCAAGTAGACAGTGAGCGAGTCCCCTTGCGCGCGCTCAGGCGCCACTTCCGGGAGCGGCAGGTAGGGCTGGGAGAAGCCATCCACCAGCAGCACGTGCAGCGTGACGCTGGCAGACAGCGGAGGCTCGCCATTGTCCTTGACCAGCACCACCAGCCTGTGCCTGGCCGCGTCGCGCTCGCTTAGCAGCCTGGTGGTGCGCACCTCGCCATTGTGCGCCCACACGCCAAACAGCCCTGGCTCCGTGGCCTTGAGCAGCTGATATGACAGCCAGGCGTTCTGGCCCGAGTCTCCATCCACCGCCACCACCTTGGTGACCAGGTAGCCCTGCTCTGCCGCCCTGGGTACCAGCTCGGTGAAGGGCGCAGAGGCGTTCTGCATTGGGTACAGCACGAAGGGCGAGTTGTCATTGTCGTCCAGCACCACCACTCGCACCAGCGCCTGGCTGCTGAGTGCTGGCGAGCCTTGGTCTGTGGCGCCCACTTGGAACTCGAATGACTGCAGGGCCTCGAAGTCCAGCGCCCTCAGCGCGAACAGCTGCCCATTGTCTGCATTGATGGAGACCAGCGAGGCGAGGGGCAGGTGCGGGTCCTGGTTTGGCAGCAGCGAGTAGGTGATCTGGGCGTTGGTGCCTGAGTCTTTGTCTGTGGCACTGACACTGCCTATTTGCAAGGCAGGGCTGTTGTTTTCTCTCACCAACAGAGTATAGGACGTTTGGGAGAAGGCAGGGGCGTTGTCGTTGACGTCGGAGACCACTACTGTTATGTTGTGTGTGGTTTTCAATCTGGGTGTTCCTAAATCCGTGATCGTGATGGTGAGATTATATTCCATTCTTATCTCTCTGTCCAGGGGGTGCTCTGTTACCAGAGTGTAGAAATTCTTGAAAGTAGGCTTCAAGAGAAAGGGGAGGTTGTCTTGAATTGAGCAAATCATCCTCCCATTGTCCCCAGAATCTTTGTCCCGGATACTGAAAACAGCGACCACCATCTCTGGTGAAGAGTTTTCTGGTATGAGGCCAGTAAGAGATGTCATGGCTATTTCTGGTGGGTTGTCATTCACATCTACAACCTGAACTATAATGACTGATTTTCCAGAAAGACCCCCACCATCAATGGCCTGAATATTTATTGTATAAGATTGAATAATCTCAAAATCAAGAATTGTTTTCAAATGGATGTTACCAGAAATTGGGTGGATTTCAAATGTTTTCCGCACATCTCTATCGATATGAGAAAATGAATAAGATAGTTCTCCATTTATTCCTGCATCTAAATCTGTAGCAGACACTGTGATTATCAAGGAGCCCACAGGGCTGTTCTCTGGGACCTGCACCTCATAGACTGGTCTCTCAAACTCTGGGGCATTATCATTGATATCAAGGACAACAACTTGAATCAGTGAAGTCCCAGACCTTGGTGGGGACCCTCCATCTAAGGCTGTTAAAGTTAAAATAATTTCAGGCTCCTTTTCGCGATCCAGAGATTGGTCAATTACCAGCTCTGGGTATTTTCTGCCCTCAACACTCTCTTGTATGTTAAGGTGGAAGTAAGGATTGGGGCTTACTGTATAGGTTTGAACACCATTCCTTCCTACATCTAAGTCCTGAGCACTATCCATTTGAAATGAAGTTCCTGGTGTAGTGCCTTCAGATATTTTTAGAAGCATGTGTTCATCTAGGAACATGGGAGTGTGATCATTTATGTCTTTGATCAAAAGCTCAGCCCGAAAAAATTGCAAAGGATTTTCAAATAACACCTGGAAATGCAATATACAGGGCTCAGTGATATCACAAAGTGCCTCCCGGTCCAGTTGCTCATTTAAGACCAAGTTTCCAGTCTGCTGTTCCAACCTCAAGTAAGGTTTATAGTCATCAAAGATGACTCTGGCCCTCCGAGCAGCCAGATCTTCCACACTGGAATCCATATCTTTTATTACATTGGCTATGAAGGAGCCAATCTCCATTTCCTCTGCCACAGAATATCTCCAGGTCTCAGAACACACCAAAGACCCTCCCAGCAAAACAAAGGAAAGCAGCACTTGCCTTGTCTGCTGAGCAATTCTCTCTTGCAGATCCATGGCTTCTTAGTTGAACTCCTTTCCGTGGAAACGTTTCAACTCAATCTCTAGCAGCTCTGGGAGTTGCTCCTATATCCTGGACTTTAGACAATCTATAGATTTGCAATCCTGTCCAGAGGATGTTGTTGCCCTGTCTTACTTTGAAAAGCCGCCTTTCTCCTGTTTTCTCCAGCACTCTCAGTTTCACTAGTTAAGGGAAACCAGAGCATCTGCTCCTATGAAAATTTCTGCATCTTATCCTGCAGCGCCACCATGTGACTCTGCAGATTTTCAGGTTTTAGACAAAGTCAAATAAATTCTAGATGAAATATTATCTATGTATTTCTTAATTAAAATTATATTTTCCTATCAGAGTTGTGTTTTTAATGAAATATGATCCTGTTATCATTGAGTCATTACACAATAAAACCATAATTTGCTGGAACAGTGGTAGATATAAAATCTTATTTAAGATGTAGTCCCTTCGTCAAATTTAAGTTATGATCTCTTTGTGAAGACAATAAAGATAGTTAAGAGGACCCTTGCATGCAATTGACTTAGCAAGTAAGAGGTTCTCAGGAAAACTGGAAATAGGAATTTAGAGGTTTTCTCTAGTTATTAGCAAATACTCCGGAAAGACAGCAAGAAAGATGCTATGCACTTGAAAGTGAACCTAGCATATGTGAGTAGTTGTTTGGGGGTAGGGTGGGAATTTTAGGCCAGGTAAATGGTACCATTTATTTGGGGATACACCATTGAAGACTTAACCTGGCAAGGTAGAAAATCAAATGCTCAACAGTAAATAAAGTAAGATAAGCTACATCCACATCATGGCAACATTAAAATTTGAAAAAAAAAACAAGACCCCAGTTTAGTTGTAAAACATCATTTTGTAGACCCAGCATTTCCAGAGAAACAATTCTAAATATTTTATTTATCTATTCATAATTTATTCAGCAGATAATTATTGAGCATATACACTTTGTGCTAGGCATAACTATAAGTGTTAGGAATAGAATGGTAACCAGACACAGTTTCTGCTATGAAAGAGACAGAAAAATTATTATATATTTAAAATAGAGCACAATGCCTACCAGATAAGGAAAGTTCATGCCACTCTAAGAGGATAGATCAGGATGCCCTAACCAAAATTTAGAAGTACTGAAAAGATTTTTTTTGGAGAAGTATATTCTAAATTGCTACATGAAAACTTTAGTAGTAATACAAACAAAAATTTGGTTTGGGATAAAAATTTCCAGTCAAACTAAAAACATGAGTATGCAAATCCAAAATGAGAAAGGTGTTTTGGAAGAAGAGAGATAAGATCAATATGACTGAGGCATAGAGCAGGATGAAAAAATGGCAAGAATTGAAATTAGAAAGACAAGTAAAGAGTCTGTAAAGCATGTTAAAGCATTTGGAGATAACACTAAGTGCAAATGCAAGATTTTTAAAGGGTTCCAAACAGAAAAGTGACATAATCAAAGGTTAATTTTTTAAAAAGTTCATCTTGTTTCAGAGTTGACAGAAAATTAGAAAGAGATTGAGACTGATCAAAAGAATAAAGACTGATTAGAATTGGTTGCAATAATATAGGTAAGAGGTGACTTTGGTCTCAACTAGAAATGTAACACTGCAATTGTATTAGAATGATGAAATAATGGGAGATGTGGTGTTAGATTACATGTACAAAAAGTGAGATAGGAAGGAGCAAAATAAATATACTTTGTTTTCAAGCTTAGAGAACTGAGTGGTTGTTAGTGTTATTTATCTGAAATAGTGAACATAGAAAGAGGAGAAGGGGAATAGGCATATTGAGGTGGACAAGATAATTTTAGTTTGAAGAAAGGAAAATTTTAATTTGAAATCTGTTGACTTTGAGGTGTCCATAGAGAATCAATAGTTATTTAAATGATTTTCCATCATATAAATGAAGTTAAGGAAAGAGGTTGGAGGTTCAGAGACAAATTTGGGACTCATTGGTATAAATGGTGACTGAGGAGGTCCTTCAAGAGGGGCAATAAGTTACAAATTTTGGTTTCATAAATTATGCAGTGTTAGAGTCTGTAAACAAGTCAGGATGGCGCCTGGCAAAATGCCAGGGGGAGTGGTTTGTGAAGTAACAAAATGAGCCATTAAGTGTGGAGATTTCTTATTGGTTGACTGCTGTATCTAGTTTATGCTAATTAAGATAAGCTGTGTGGAATGTATAAATACCCCTCCTGTCCTACAATAAAAGGCTCCCATTCCTGCTGTATCGATCTACAAGAGTTGTTCGTCACTCCCTGGTTATTTTGCTGCAGCCGGACTGCAGCAATGCAGCTCAGACTGAGCATAGCTCAGTGGTAGAACACTTGCCTAGCATGCTTGAGAAGTGCTAAGTTCAATCCCCAGTACTGAAAAAAAAGACAGCTCTTCAATTCAGAATTGTGGCAAGGGATGGGCAAAGAGGAAAATTGTAAGATGTTATATTTATATTTGAGAGATAAAATGTCTTTATAATGCTTCTTTCCTATGGTCTTTTAAAAAATAATCTTTTTAGATATACATGACAGTAGAGTATATTTTGACATATCATACATACATGGAGTATAACTTATTTTAAATAGGATTCCAGTTTTATAGTTGTACATGATATGGAGTTTCACTTGTCATGTATTCATATATCAACATAGGAAAGTTATGTCCATTCTACTGTCTTTACTATTCCCATCCCCCATCCTTTACCTTCATTCCCCTTTGTCTAATCCAATGAATTTCTATTCTTCCTTCCCTGCTTATTGTGTGTTAGTATCTACCTATCAGAGAGAACATTTGGCCTTTGGTTTTCTGGGGGATTGGCTTATTTCACTTAGTGTGTTAAGTGAAATAAGTTCTGTTAAGGTCTGTAAATAAGTCAAAAATAACACCTGGTATTTTGCCAGAGAAATGTTAGAGTTCGTAAACAAGTCTGGATGGTGCCTAGCAAAATGTCAGAGGGAGTGGTTTGAGAAGTAACAAAAGCGAGGCATTAAGTGTGGAGATTCCTTATTGGTTGATTGATGTATCTAGTTTATGCTAATTAAGATAAGCTGTGCAAAATGTATAAATAGCTCTGTTGCCCTCCCATTCCTGCTGTATCAACGTACACAAGTTATTCGTCACCCCCCAGCTATTTTGCTGCAGCCGGACTGCGACAAAGTTCCAAACATTTGCCAGCAAATGCCATAATTTCATTCTTCTTTATGGCTGAGTAATATTCCATTGTGTTTGTATACAATTTCTTTATTCTTCTGTTGAAGGGTACCCTAGGTTGTCTGCATAGCTTAGCTATTATAAATTGAGCTGCTATACACATTGATGTGGCTGTGTCACTATAGTATGCTGATTTAAAGTCCTTTGGGTATATACCAAGGAGTGAGGTAACTGGGTCAAATGGTGCTTCCATTCCAAGTTTTCTGAGGAATCTCCATACTGCTTTCCATAGTGGTTGCAGCAATTTGCCTTCCGTCCAGCAATGTATCAGCAGAACTTTTTCCTCACATCCTCTCCAACATGTATTGTTGCTTGTATTCTTGATAACTGCCATTCTGACTGGAGTGGGATGAAATCTCAGTGTAGTTCTAATTTTCATTTGTCTAATTTCTATGGTCTTGACGAATTTAAAACTCAACAGTGTCAAGTTGATTTGATTTCATTATTGATGTCTTACACACAAACTCATTTTAGGTAGTAAAGTTTACTAATTTCAGCACATTTTAATTTCCATTGCTACTGTTAGAGCATAGACATCAGTCTGTCATTGGTTTGAGTGATAAATGTCCTTTTTTTATGGGTCTTTAAAGAAAGATTTCTGAAATTTTATTATATTATTTCTAGGCATGGATAGCTTTTTAATTTATCCTGTTAGGTTTATTTAAGTGTCTTGGTTTGTTTATTGATGTTTTCATCGATTCTGGAAATTTCCCAGTCATTATTTCTTCAAATATTGGTTCTGATACAATCTTTCTCATCGCTAACTCTGGGGTCTGGTTAAATATATGTTAAACCTTTTTATTCTGTCCTACATTTGTAGTCTCTTTTCATTTTATTAACTTTCTAAGATGAGTGTTGGATGGATTATAGTGTCATCTATCTTCCACATCACTAATTATTTTGTTTTATCTAACTTTTAAATATTTTATTCCATTTTAAATTTTGATTGGTATTTTTCAGTTCTATTTGATTCTGTTCAAATCTGTCATGTTTTAGAACTACTTGATCTCTGCACATCTTCAAATTTAACTTTCATTTCAATTAAAATGGCCAAGTATTATAGACTATTTGATAATTATAATATTTAAAGTGCTTATAACTTTATGTCTGTGTTCTTTTTTTACCCGATGGCTCTCACTCATGGTGTCTTGTTTCTTGTTTTTGTAGTTGTCTTTAACTATGTTCAAGTTAAGAAGATTAGAAACTTGAAGCTTAAGATGAATAAATCTTCTTTCACAGAAGATCTGTATTTGAGTCTATCAAGACCTTAGAGCACTACTTGTTGATGGTCTCAAATCAAGTTTAAGGCTCAAAACAAAGTTCAAGGCAAAATTTCACACAAAGGCTCACCCACTTCCAACTTACTCTGACCTTCTAGGTATAGCTATTAGGGATCCATGCTTATTAATGGGAGTGTCTTTTATAAACTTCTCACTTTGTTAGGCTTTGATTTTCCTTCTCATATAAACCATGGGAATGGGGTTTTAAAATTTTCCAGGATTCCAAATGTTCCCAGGGAAAAAGTAATTTTTTTGCTCTTTTGTCTCTCTGGGGGTTTAACATTAACATTCATTTGATAATATATTAGTGTCTTAATAGCTAATTGTTTTCAGTGAAAACATTGACCTACATAAATTATTCCATCCTTATATCAAAAAGGTAAAGTCTTAGGGATATTACTATATATCAAAATTACAAGTAAACTTTTAGCTTTATGAGCAATTGATTTTTTGAAGGCCTAGAGAAATAATACATATTTTTGATCAACCTCAACTGATCAATACAAAATCCACTGTATAAGGATGCAATCAAGTTAAACTATCTCTTGGAAGAAACAAATTCTATTATTTACATTGTTATTAGTTTCCATTTCTCTCTGTAGGCCTGCTTCCCTCAAATACATGTATCTTATCCCCACGTGATTCATTTTCATATATATATATATATATATATATATATATATATATCCTTATTATCCCTTATATATTCTTTCCTATATCCATTTCTTCTCTTCTTCCAATATGCGCTTCTCTATACTTGTAAATGTCTATCAATATAAGATATTGAATACAATATGGATATATTTGTATCATTGTACTATTCCCAGTCCTTTTCTATATTTTTAACTGGTGTATTATAGTTACACATAAAAGTGGAATTCATTGTGATATATTCATACATGCACATGACATACTTCGGTTAATTTCATTCTGCTATTCCTCCCCTTTCCCATTCCTCCTCCTTCCTCATTGTTATCCTTCCTCTACTTCACTGTTCTCTGTTCTATTTTTCATAAGAACCCCCCACTTTTAATTCCTATTTTTTCCTAGATTCCACACATAAAAGAAAGCATTTGACCTTTGACCTTTTGAGTCTGGCTTATTTCTATTATCATGATGTAATAGAGTTCTATCCATTTGCCAACAAATGACATACTTGTATTCTTCTTTATGGCTGATTAAAATGCAGCCGTTGTGTACATACACACATATTCTTTATCCAATCATCTATTAAGGGACACCTAGGATTGGCTATTGTGAACTGTGCTGCTATAAACATCAATATGTACATATTACTTTCCAAAATAGTAGTATTAACCTGCAGTCTCACCAACAATGTATATTCCCCCTCCATTCTTTTTTTTTTCTTTAAAAACATCTGGGATTTGTCTATATACTTCTATGTACATTTAACTCACTGTTTTTGATTACTGCATAATGATCCTTCAGAATCATGCTCCACATTTTATTTATGGATTGCTTTTCTGATGGATACATATATGGATGGATTCCTATTCTTTGCTTCTAAAAGATGAGCACACTCATATATATCATATTGTAAAGCTGAAAAATAGTTTTCTGGCTTATATTTCCCAAAGTAGAATTGTAGAATCAGGGAATGTACATGCTAAATTTCACTAAAGTAATAGGAAGTTCTGTAAGTAGTCTTTACATGTAATTTCTGATTAATACACACTATATCATTAAATTTTCATCTTGATAATGGATTTAAATCCATGTATTACATTAATGCATGTTTCAAGAATTAACAAGGTTAAGCATTACTTCAAGTACTTTCTGATTTTATTTTCCTCCTTTTCATATTTCCTCTCCCACTTGTCCTCTTTAAAACATCCTATTGGCTCTTCTGAGTTTTGGCACTTTGCTATTTTCAAACATCCTATTGGCTCTTCTGAGTTTTGGCACTTTGCTGATTTATTTGAATAACCTAAGTATTAATCCTTCTCAGTTGAAATATTGCAAATATCTCCTCCCTGTCATCTGCTTGCTTGTGCTATCCTTTAGTTTTGAGATGGTAATATTAATTAATTTGCATTTTTATTGTTTTTACTTTAAAGCCTTGTAAAAAATCTAAACCAATTATAAGTTATGAAGATATTTTACTTCTATTTATTTCAGTTTTCCTATTAAAATATTTCAAATTCACTTCTTGGATATATATGGAGTTTATTTGCATATGACAAGAGATAGGAATTTTGTTTCTTTATATAATGATCCAGTTTTCCCAAGAACATTTGCTAAGTAATAACTATTTTCTCACCCCTTCTTTGTGATTTTGACACCTCCCCTAGTATTACCAAGATTTTTTATATAGAGGGATCTTATTCTATCTAGTAATCTCTGAGTCTGTTCCTGAATCATTCAAATGTATTTATTTATTTTATATTTTCCATGTATCCTAATAGCTACAAAGTAAGGCATTCTTCTATTTTCTTTTTAAACATTCTTCGTTCTTTATGCAGGAAGAATGCACTTTTTCCCCATCAATATTAGGAACAATTTATCCTTACTTATTTTTCGTGGATTTTTTTAAAAAATTGCATTGAATTTATAAACATTTTTGGAGAACAGATATCCTTATCAGGTTGTTGTCATTTCAAATATTCAGATAATTATTTCATTTATACCATTCATTTTTAAATTAAAGTCTGTTTTTCTTCTTTGTTAGACTAATACCTGGGTTTTTAAATTCATTTTTAATTGGGTATTGGTGGGGGGTAAAGATACACTGCTCTTACTTCTCTTTTCATTTCACTTTTTCCTAACTTCTTATTCCATTCCTTAAATTCTCCTTCTTTTCCCAACGATTTTTACTTTTTATTTTGAGACAGGGTCTTGCTTAGTTGCTTAGGGCTTCTCTAAATTGCTAAGACGGGTCTCTAAATTTAGGTTCTCCTGCTTCTGACTTCTGAGTCACTGGGATAACAGGCCAGTGACACCACACTGGGCTTCTTCCATTCTTTTAGTGCTAAGCAAGCACTTTGCCCCTGAGCCATATCTCCAACCCCTCAATGCTTCTTCCTTTCATCAGCATTTATTATTGGACTTACTAGGTGGCTTTCATAAGCATAGTTTTAATTCTTATGACTCTGAGGGATTAGGAGGGCCCAATCATTTTCAGAATTTTATTGTTTAAATACCAAATTAAATGAAATTCATACAACTTTCATACATCTATACAGCTAATATATATTCCTGTAAAAACACTAAAAATCAATTGAAATTTCATGAAGCAGAGGGAGAATGAGATTCTTAAGGAAATCATAGCTTTCACCTATTTCACAATGGCAAGTGAAATTCCATTTTACTATATCATTTAATTCATGATACTTCATTTTATGAACACAGTTACAGAAATGTATATGCACACTAGCACTATATGTATGCTACTTTCTAGTTATCAACATTTCTACCTATAATCCTTCACTGAGCTGCCCACTTACAGGTTTGAGACATTATAATTTGTAAAAACAATGAGGCATCTATAAATCATAAATATAGATCTATTGCTTCTTGTGGATACCTGAAAAGGCCACACAGCATTAGTGATATTTACTTTTTCATTGTTTTTCATGCTGGGAATTGAACCCAGGGCCTCTCACCTGCTATGCAAACACTCTACCACTAAGATATGTGCCCAGCCTGTATATTTACTCTTAATAATGATTAGGAAAGAAAACCCAGGTAATCTTTAACAGTTTAAATCTTCATTCTGATTTCTTCAGAAGTTTTGTCTTGTATTATTCTGATTAAGATTATTTTATTCAGGGTGAGACTTCAAACTATTTTATGTTTTAGTAATGACAAAATAACACAATATTAAGCTAGTAAACTTGGTGTATTTAAACAAGATAGCAATATGAAAGTTCAGAATATTTTAAGATACTCTTCCACAAAAGCATCATCAACAATAAAAAGGAAAAATTACTTAAAACATCATTAATATTTAATGTGATCACTTCACCTAAAATTAATCTCCCATGGTACTGGGAGTTGAACCTGGGGCACTATATCATTGACCTATACCCCCAATTCTTATGAGACATTGTTTCCCTAAATTGTAGAAGCTGCCCTTGAAATTGTGATCTTCTTGCCTCAGCCTCTGTAGTCGCTGAGATTACAATTGTACAACATGAGCCAAGCCTAAAATGGGTTCTTGACAAACAATATATCTTTTAAAAGTTCTCTAATACTGAGTTTGGAGAGAGAGACATATTTTTACCATTTATGATGAAAATTTTAGAGACCAGTAGAATTAATTCAATATACCTTCAACTCATATTCAACATTTTTTAGTTTTTTGCTTTATTGGTATCTTGAAGGTGTGCAGAAACAATTTACACATATTGTGACATTTACCCTTTTGTCAGGGGGTGGGAGCTGGGAATCAAGTGCCAGGCCTCAGGAACTATACCACTTAGGTACATTCCCAGTCCCATGACATTTGCTATCAATATTTTAGTTTACATCTCCAAATGATTAAGAGTGTTTTATTGCTTAGTATACACCATGACAACAAATTAAAAATAACTTCATTAAAACGCATTGTGGCATGTGTTTGTAATCCCAGTGGCTTGAGAGGCTGAGGCAGGAGGATCACAAGTTCAAAGCCAGCCTTAGCAAAAACAAGGCACTAAGCAACTCAATGAGATTGTGTTTCTAAATAAAATACAAAATAGGGCTGGGGATGTTGCTCAGTGGTTGAGTGACCATGAGATCAATTCCCAGTATCAAGATTGAAATCACATATTTTTTACAAAGAGCAGACTATATTCTAATATCATTATAGAGTCTAAAAAGTTTTTTAAAGTAACCTTCAGAAGAGCATGATAAATAATAATGCATGCAAATAGAGTGCAACCTAAAATCTATTACAAATTAGGAATTAAAATATTTGCAGAAATAAAAGTATCTAAAGTTTGCTTACTACAACAAAAGATTAAAATTTCTAAATAATCTTTTTTTTTTTTTATTGACCATTGAATCCAAAGCTATTCGCAAAGTTCTCTTTTTCTCCCACATTCCTGCCAATATCATGTACTTCAGGATTGGGGATATTTGGCTTCAGGAAACTGAACTCACTTATCCCATTACCTCCCATCAGACACACTTCATACTGGTAGCTTTGAGACAGTGTCCCGGTGCCACTGACATCCACCAGGTGGCCAGGAAAATGGCCCTCAGGCACCGAATACACACCCAGTGGCGCCGCCCTGCGCCTCCTGCACAGCCTCACAAACACGAACACCAGCACAGAGAAGAGGAAGAGCGACGACACAGAGGCCAAGGCGATGACCAAGTAGACAGTGAGCGAGTCCCCCTGCGTGCGCTCAGGCGCCACTTCCGGGAGCGGCAGGTAGGGCTGGGAGAAGCCATCCACCAGCAGCACGTGCAACGTGACGCTGGCAGACAGCGGAGGCTCGCCATTGTCCTTGACCAGCACCACCAGCCTGTGCCTGGCCGCGTCGCGCTCACTCAGCAGCCTGGCGGTGCGCACCTCGCCATTGTGCGCCCACACGCCAAACAGCCCTGGCTCGGTGGCCTTGAGCAGCTGATATGACAGCCAGGCGTTCTGGCCCGAGTCTCCATCCACTGCCACCACCTTGGTGACCAGGTAGCCCTGCTCTGCCGCCCTGGGTACCAGCTCGGTGCAGGGCGCAGAGGCGTTCTGCATCGGGTACAGCACGAAGGGCGGGTTGTCATTGTCATCCATCACCACGACGCGCACCAGCGCCTGGCTGCTGAGCGCGGGCGAGCCTTGGTCTGTGGCGCCCACGTGGAACTCAAACGCCTGCAGGGCCTCAAAGTCCAGCGCCCTCAGCGCGAACAGCTGCCCATTGTCTGCGTTGATGGAGACCAGCGAGGCGAGGGGCAGGTGCGGGTCCTGGGTTGGCAGCAGCGAGTAGGTGATCTGGGCATTGGTGCCTGAGTCTCTGTCTGTGGCGCTGACACTGCCTATGTGCAGGGCTGGCTGGTTGTTCTCGCGGACCACCAGGGTGTAGGACACTTGTGTGAAGGCAGGAGCATTGTCATTGACGTCGGAGATGAGGACGGTTATGCTGTACTCAGTTTTCAGCCTTGGTGTCCCCAAGTCTGTGACCGTGATGGTGATATTGTACTTGGCTCTGCTCTCTCTGTCCAGTGCTTTTTCAGAAACTAGAGTGAAAAAGTTTTTGAAGGTAGGTTTCAAGATAAAAGGGAGGTCATCTTGAATAGAGCAAAGGATCCTTCCATTGTCCCCAGAGTCTTGATCTCGGACACTAAAAAGAGCCACGAGGGTCTCTGATGCATTCTCTGGTATTGTCTTTGTAATTGATGAAATGGTTATTTCTGGTGGGTTGTCATTTATATCTAATACTTTAACTAGAAGTGTGCATTTTTCAGAGAGACCTCCACCATCTGTTGCCTGAATATTTATAGAATAGGACTGTATTATTTCAAAATCCAGTTGTGATCTCAAATTAACTTCCCCAGATATTGAGTTGATTTCAAAGGTTTTACGAATATCTTCTGAGGCATGGAAAAATGTGTACCATATTTTCCCATAATTTCCTGTATCTAAATCCTTAGCAGAGATGGTGATAATCCAGGAGCCAATGGGTGTATCCTCCTGGACCTGCACTTCATAGAGACTCTGGACAAACTCAGGGGCATTATCATTGATGTCCAAAACTTTGATGAAAACCAAAGTTGTCCCAGACCTGGGTGGAGATCCACCATCCAGTGCTGTGAGTGTCAATGTAAGCTCAGGTGCCTCCTCATGGTCTAATGCTCTATCTAGCACCAGTTCTGGATATATCTTTCCATCTTCATTGTCTTGAATTTTAATGTAGAAATGAGAATTTGGGCTAATTGTGTAGTTTTGGAGACTGTTGCTTCCTACATCCAAATCCTGAGCACTTTCTATTAAGAATGTGGTTCCAATAGTAGCACTTTCTGATATTTTAATCAGTATTTCCTTGTCCAGAAATGTAGGGGAGTGATCATTTATATCTCTGACATGCAGTTCAGCCCGAAAAAACTGTAAGGGGTTTTCTAATACCACTTGAAAATGCAGCACACAGGGCTCAGTAGAGCCACACAGCTCTTCTCTATCCAGTTTCTTATTTAAGAGTAAATCTCCAGTCCTCAAATCAAGGTACAAATGCTTTTCATTATCATCAGACACTACCCGAGCCTCCCGTGAGGACATCTCCTCTACCTCTAACCCTAGGTCTCTTGCCAAATTAGTCACAAAAGAGCCAATTTCTGTTTCCTCTGCCACAAAATAGCGTGTGGATTCAGTATCTGCCCACGACAACCCCAGCAAAACAAAGAAAACCAGGACTTGCCTTTTCCGTAGAGTGCATGCCCCTCTGATCCCCATGGTTCCTTCAGGCAACCTTTTTTTTTGTGTGTGGAATAATATTAAGTTCAGTCCTAATTTTGGAAGCCAAAAGCACTGATATTTCGATAGGATTACCCCTGGAAAATATATAGCCTTCCAGCAGTTCTGTAAGTGAAGCTGCTTCAATACCTCTGAGTGGGTTCGATGGTCTCTGTCTCCTAAATAATGGAGCCCACAGTGCTAGCTGTGTATCGTTTTCATCTTATCCTGTAGCGCCACCATGTGTCTCTAGAATTTTTTTCATTGAGAAAATTTCCTCTTTGAAAAAGAAATTTGTGAATACATCTGGAGTATTCAAAAACCAATCCCATATATCACATATTTTTCCTTCTGAATACTTCATTAAGTATCAATAACAGAAAAGGCCTTTTAAAAGATTATTACAACATCACTGTCACAATAAAAATATTTAGCAGTAATTGTTTGATATAATTTATACTTGGACTCTGATTTCCCCCAGTTCTCACCAAAATGTCTTTTGTTTTTGGTTTGAATCATAATCCAAACAAGATTCATATTCTGCACTAAATTATCACTGCTTTGAACGCTTGATACATGAATCTCTTAAAATGTCCTGAACTGAAGAAATAATATTTTTATTCAGGTAACATCTTAAATAGTTACAAATATACACTGTGTTCAATTATTGTCACTATTTGCTAAGTTCAGTCAATTATAGTTAGTAGCATATTAGTTTTTTCATATATATCAGGAAAAAGATCACACAAAATTTATTACATGCCCAAGGCATGGAAGTATAAGATTCTGAACTTTTACATTTAACATGTAAGATCATGTACAAATAAGATAACTTTTGTTTCTATGGAGCTCAAAGGCTAAAAACTGGCAGTAATTAAAATGTGTTACAATGATGCAGGTTAATTATAATAAATAAATACCTAGAAGGGATATGTATTTATGTACCATGGGAACTGCATAGGACCATAGTGTCAGCATTAGAATTCTGCTTGTGCCACTCACTCTATACAAACATGGGCCAACTTTCTGTTTTCTTATGTGTAAAACAGGTCACTAATAGTATTTATTAGTGCCCTAGGATTATCATAGAGATATAAAGAGTTAACATTTACAGATTAATCATATGTGCTGGTTAAGTGTCTGTTAAATTAATTAAAATATTGGATTGGGGTTCAACTCAGTGGAAAGACATGTGCTTTAAATGCACAGTGCAATTCAGGGTTGAATTTCAGCACCCAGAAATAAAATAAGACAAAATAATTAAAATGTAAACCAAATATTTCATTTGTGTACAGATTTCTACCCCAGAATTATTCCCTAAATAATATAGTATAATAACTATTTATACAGCATGTATATTGTATTATTATAAATAATCTAACAATGATTTAAATTATACAAAGGGATGTGAATAGGTTATATGCAAATACTGCTCTATTTTATATAGAACTTCAGTATTTGTGGATTTTGATATCCATAGAATTAAAAAACCATTCTCCCACAGTTACCTGGATGATTGTATATGGAGAGTTCTAGGATAACCAAGCAAAGTGACAAGTGTCAAGTGTTAAAATTGTCAAGTAAGAAAAAAAGAGCTTTACTCAGCACTCTGAGAAATCCCTTAATTTAGAGGAGAGAAGAAAAGAAGTATCTTAATTGACAGGGAGGGCCCAGAGTTCAAATCGTGAAAATGAAAGCAAGAAAATGAGGAAGAATAAGCAGTAGCAAATGCTTTGGAAAAACCAAGAGAAAGGCAAGTATTAAAACTGCCTATTGGATTTAAGACGGTGATCACTGTGGATTTCTGCTAAAATCTGTACTTCATTTCTTCTGTAGTAATAGAAATGTACACATGACCACTAGATACCTGTCCCAGCATCCCTTGTATTTAGGTATAGCCGAGTGAACTCTCTCACATATGGATTGTGAGCATAATTTCTTTTCACTTCTAGATCTGGATGTGCCTCTTCCCTCCAAGCTAGCTATAGAACACATATATGGTAGTGACAGTCCAAAGGGAATGTTGGAACAATTACTTGGAAATAAACTTGATTCCAGAAGGACTATTAGGAGCAAAGCTGTCATATATATCTAATCATGTACATTGGAAATGTCACATGAAAGAGACATATAAGTTTTATAAGCTATTGCATAATCACATCCCTTAAAATAAATCTGTGGTAACATTTACAATAGCATTTTCAGTAAAGTGGTTGCAGTGCAAGGTAAGATTGCCCTTGGTTGAAAAGTATGAGAAATGAGGGATCAAAAATGAGGGTAGATAAAACTTTAAGGGAATAAAAAGCTTGGTAAACTAGAAAATTTAACTTAATATTTAAGACCAGAAAATGAATGAATTTAAAATGATGATGTGTAACATTCAGTAGAGAGGGAGAAAATTAAGATACAGAAGATCAAGTACATATGAGGCCCCTAGAAGGTGAATATAGGAAGAGATTGTATTTAGGTGGGAGGGAACTCAGTAGGACAATGGTGTTGCTACAGATGTTGTCAAAGGTGTAGACTTGGGGACAGGAAATAATAATTTCCATCTGATGGAGTTTATTTTTCTTTAAGGTATTAGGTGCTGAGGGCCATTACCAAGTAGGTATTGACGCATCGTAATCCTTGCCAGTGTACCCCATGTTAAATGGACTTGCCTTGGAAATTTGCTGCGACCTTGCTTGTGTGTTTGAGAAAGATGACCCTGCTCAAGGTGATCGAGGGTGGATCCAGGTTTGAGGAAGTATCCTGCAGGTTTGAGGAAGTATCCCGGTCCTTGGGCTTAGGGTGTTCCCGGTTTAAGGCGTTTCCCGGTTTAAGAATATGGGTTTTAGGGAAGTTGAGGTTGAAGATTATTGCTGCTGGGATTAGGGTGTTCCTGTTGCTTGTTCCCGTTGAGTTCTCGTGAGATTCAAATGGGATTTTGGAAAAAGCCTCGTGGAGTAGGTGAAGTGGGCGGCAGAACGAGACTGCCCCTGAACGTGTGTGGAGGCTGGTGTGAGATCCGGAATAAAGAATTGCTGTTTGAACCTACAGAGCTGTGTGGTGGCTCGTGATTTGGTGCCAAGCCGAGTCATTGGCACTTGGCTTCGGCATTTGGTGGCCCGTACGGGGAACATCTGAAATTTGGAGGTGAGTAAATTGCTCGCCCCTGAGGGAAGGCGAGAGAATGGGTGACCATTTCAAAAAACAATGTGTTCTTGTTGTGATTTATTTTGTTTTTATTTCAAGTTGCCTGTTCCTAGAACTTTCTCAGGCAAACTGGGGAAAATGGTTGACTCAAGGTTTGAAGTTGTTCGCCTCCAAGGAAGAGAAATTGTTAGAGGAAGGAGGCACCCCAGTGAGACCAAGAACAGCTAGGACATATGTTGATATAATACAAAAATGTGGCCCATGGCTTTTTAAAGACGAGTTATTAAGTATATCAATGGGACCATCATGGTATCCTGTAGAAGGATTTTTCTTCAACAAGAAAGAGATGGCTAGTTCTGTTTATTACGCTTGTCTAAGATCTTGGTTTTTACAGACATCTGATTAATTACCAAGCTAAAGTGTTAAAATATCAACCACTAAATATGAAATCAAGTACTCTTTACTTATTAAGTTCCATAAGGTAATATATTTAAACATTATGTGTGTTTGCATAAATTGGTAAATGGAAAAAGGTTTAATATTGCTTTGGTCTGTGTCTTTGCTGAAACAAGGTTACTGAGTGTTAAGATTCTATCATGTGTAATTTATATACAAATAGTATAAGAAGTTTCAGTTGGGTTTCAATTACAGCATAATAGTACCTTTAAAAACATGAAAGTATTTCATCTTATTAAAGTGGAGTAATTTTATAAGGGTTGTTTCAGAATGTGAATTTATAAAAAGGGTTAATAGCTAGAAAAGAGATATAAAAATATTTAAGATGTGGAAATATATTTTAATATAAAAGGTTAAAGGAAAAAGAAATGTTTCTAGATGAGATAATTTTTGTGTGGTAAAGTAAAAAGTTGTCAAATGCCATTTAAAAAGATTTTGAGGAAACTAGACTTACTTTAAAAGCTTAAGAAAGGAAGAAAGAAGAAAAAGATATTTGTACATGGCAGATTGAGACAAAGCTTCTCAATGGAGTAAAAAAGAGCCTTTGGTTGAAGGGCAGCCATGTAAACTAATATTAAGCGATTTAAACAGAATATAAGCCTCATTTAAAAGAGTAAAGCTGTAGGTGGTGAAAAAGTACATTTAAAAGTACAGTATACATGATAAATGAAAGGCTTTAAAAGGTTAAATTGAAGGTGGTCGAGATACCTTCTTGGCGGAAAAAAAGATTGCTTTGCTCATCAAACTATTAAAACGTACTTATTAAAGCAAAAAGAGGGAATTGGAAAGGGGTATATATCCCCCAAAGATAAACTTAAAATAACCCTTTTTACTCTAAACTTTCTAAATTTGGATTCATCAGGACTTAGTGCTGCGGAAAGACATATGTATCCGAAAAATGTACATAAACCTAAGGTACTTTGGAAAGATATTCTAACAGGACAATGGAAAGGTCCCGACCCAGTTATTGTCTGGAGTCGGGGTTCCGTTTGTGTGTTCCCACAGGGAGAACAGCAGCCGATTTGGATTCCAGAGAGGTTAACCAAAACAATTTCTACAGAAAAAGAAGATGATTTGACTGAAATCCATAACAGCTGATATCCAGAGCTCCAGCTTGGCTATTCTTACATCTGCGACAGTGATTAACCACGGTGCTTTTTTTCAATATCTATTTTATTATTGCATTTTTCCCACATCATAAAGTTCTATTTTATTTTTTGAGCTCATACAAACCTAGGTTAATGTTTTTCTGATCAGTTTTGTTTTTTGACTGTGTTTTATTTTTTGACTGTGGAGTTTTTAAACATTGCAATGGAGATTTCACTTAGGTATAGCTACAAGGCCTTTACTTATTATTGTCTTATGTGTTGTATGTTATGTGTGTACTGTTTTGTGTTGCATGTCAGTATGTGTGTATGTCCATATTTTTATTTGAGGAGCGCTCATGAAAAAATGGATCCGAATTTTTTTTTTTTTTTATTCACGTGATTTAAGTGGTTTAATCTAAATTAGGTAAACAGCTGTTAATGATTGTTTTCAAAGGTGGTTAACAGATCTGTTTGCTTGCTATTATTTTTAAAAGTGATTAACAGATCTGTTTGTTTACTTTCACTTTTCCTTTTCATTATATTTAATAATTCTGTTCAGGATAATGTCTCTTTAACATCATTGCCAGAATTCCCATCTCCATCCCAGTGCCTGTGAAGACTAAGAAAACCAAACTACAGCTTCTATGATCACAGTAAACTGTATAAACTGATGCATCAATGAATATAACTCAACAAGTAATGCTCAATCAAGGACTTGATTTACTTTGGGAGAAAATGGACATATTGATAGACTCTTCCACTTTGAACTGCCTGCAGAACTTGCCTGGACTATATATCAGTTGCATGCATTGTGAACTATCGTCTGGTGCAGCGAATTGTGGTACTGCTGGCATATTTTTGCTGATGGTGTCACCAGTGATGCTGAGGGCCATTACCAAGTAGGTATTGACGCATCGTAATCCTTGCCAGTGTACCCCATGTTAAATGGACTTGCCTTGGAAATTTGCTGCGACCTTGCTTGTGTGTTTGAGAAAGATGACCCTGCTCAAGGTGATCGAGGGTGGATCCAGGTTTGAGGAAGTATCCTGCAGGTTTGAGGAAGTATCCCGGTCCTTGGGCTTAGGGTGTTCCCGGTTTAAGGCGTTTCCCGGTTTAAGAATATGGGTTTTAGGGAAGTTGAGGTTGAAGATTATTGCTGCTGGGATTAGGGTGTTCCTGTTGCTTGTTCCCGTTGAGTTCTCGTGAGATTCAAATGGGATTTTGGAAAAAGCCTCGTGGAGTAGGTGAAGTGGGCGGCAGAACGAGACTGCCCCTGAACGTGTGTGGAGGCTGGTGTGAGATCCGGAATAAAGAATTGCTGTTTGAACCTACAGAGCTGTGTGGTGGCTCGTGATTTGGTGCCAAGCCGAGTCATTGGCACTTGGCTTCGGCAATTAGGCAAAGTCTAAAGTAAGTAGATGTTAAGAGAAAGTTGATTAGCAAAATTGTAAAAGGATTTATTGGTCTCAAAAGCCCAATTAGACTTGGATATGATAAATTTATAGTGGCAATGGTATGACAATTTTTATATTATAGAGTGCAGCAGCCCAGGTGTAAGAGGGGGGAAAGGAGGCAATTATATTCATCTAGTGTGAAGTTTCATCAAGTGATTTTTGTAAGGGGAAATTTAATAACAGAATGAAGGATATAAGTATGAGAGTGAAAATAAATGGTAAACAGGGGAATTGGCTGGATAGAAAAGGAATTTAAAACCAGAGGAGGGTGATTGCTTGCTGTCTCACACACAAACACATCTTCACAGACTCTTTTTATTCTCTTTGATCACACATTTTGCTGATCTATGTTTTCATTCCTCCACAGCCTTTGGAATTCTTGGGAAACCCAAACATAGGGGCTTTTCCCCCTTTACTGTTTTTTAGTCAGATCATTGAAGGCAAGGATGGTTAGTTGGTCCCTAAATAAACATAAGACAAAACTTCCTCTTACAATGCTTTGAATTTCTGTTTTAAAATTAAAACCCAACCAGCAATTTGGGAGGCTGAGGTAGAAGGATCACTCGTTTAAGTCTAGCCTCAGCAATTTGTTGAGGCCCTAAACAACTTGGTGAGACCCTATCTAAAAATAAAAAAAATAAAATAAAAAAGAGCTGGGGGTGTGGTTCAGTGGTTAAGTATCCCTGGGTTCAATCCCTTGTACCAAAAATAAATAAATAAAATAAATTTAAACCCAAAGGGTTATCTTTCAATAATTCTCAATGCTCCATATGTATCACACTTTTTTTTGAAGTGCTGGGAATGGAATTCAGGGCCCCATACATCCTAGCCAAGCTCTGAGCTATGTCCCCAGCCTTGTATCACTAAGAAAAGTGCCTATCAAACTCTGGATTGCTACCCCTTAATAAGCCAATTTCATGACCACACTGAAAGCTTAAAACAACGGAACAGAAAGACTAAGAATTGTTTATAAAACATTTATTTGTAATATATCAATGTTGATGACACATGCAACCTAATTTTACTATTGGTGGGGAAGAAATTGAAAATAAGTACTCAGTATATGTACATTAAACTTAAGGAGAATACAGGGGAAAAATACACATTAGCACAGAAACTCACTTTATACTCTGCAAATTCTCAGGTTCCTGAATTCAACTGGGTTGAATCCTAGCTTTGTAACATTAGTGAGACATCTGGAAAATTATAGCTTCATATTTGAATATTATATGAGTGGCCACAATATCAATGTACCTTCACAATCCTTTTCCAGGATGAATAAGCCTTCTTTCTTCTTTTCCTCTTCCTCCTACTTATTTGATTTTGTTTTTTCTTTAAAAAATTTGGGGACTCAAACCCAGGGCTTTACCACTGAGCTAGCTATACCCCTATCTCAATCTCTTCTGGCCTCTTATAACTAGATTTTTAGACTAAAATTTTCTTTCATACTACATGATTTTCAAAGTGTTTTTAATAGTAATAAAGATTTTAAAATGTTAACTAAATGTTTTAATTTAAGAAACATGATATTTGTGACTAGTAACCATTATTAAACCACAAGAAAACTACAAAAAGAAGAATCTAAAGAAGAAATTTATGAACTACTTCCAAAGTGACCTGATTCATTTTACCATAAACATAAGTGTGTGTGAAACTTTAACTGGAGAGAAGGATATGGGCAAAAAGTGACTTTTTTTTTAATGTAAAGAGATTTAAAAATTAAGACCTCCTGGGTTAGAGAATAAATCCAATTATGACTACATAAACATTTGCATAAAAGCAAGGATGAAAAACACAATAAAAAACATTACTTCAATTTAAATTGCATGCAAATTGAGGGAAATAAACATTCGTATGTGCCACAAAGTAAAATGCATATGAAATATCAAATCAATTATGATCACTTAATATTGAACCCAAAGCTACTGTTGAAAGGAGGAGTTTCCTCTGTTTCTTTCCCAGAACACTGGGGTGAAGGGTTGGGGATAATTGGCTTTAGAAATTTGAACTCATTTGTTCCAGTACTTCCCCTAAGACACACCTCATACTGGTAACTCTGGGACAGAGTGCCAGTGCCGCTGACATCCACCAGGTGGCCAGGAAAGTGGCCCTCAGGCACCGAATACACACCCAGCGGCGCCTCCCTGCGCCTCCTGCACAGCCTCACTGCCACAAACACCAGCACAGAGAAGAGGAAGAGCGACGACACAGAGGCCAAGGCGATGACCAAGTAGACAGTGAGCGAGTCCCCCTGCGCGCGCTCGGGCGCCACTTCCGGGAGCGGCAGGTAGGGCTGGGAGAAGCCATCCACCAGCAGCACGTGCAGCGTGACGCTGGCAGACAGCGGAGGCTCGCCATTGTCCTTGACCAGCACCACCAGCCTGTGCCTGGCCGCGTCGCGCTCGCTCAGCAGCCTGGCGGTGCGCACCTCGCCATTGTGCGCCCACACGCCAAACAGCCCTGGCTCGGTGGCCTTGAGCAGCTGGTATGACAGCCAGGCGTTCTGGCCCGAGTCTCCATCCACTGCCACCACCTTGGTGACCAGGTAGCCCTGCTCTGCCGCCCTGGGTACCAGCTCCGTACAAGGCGCAGAGGCGTTCTGCATCGGGTACAGCACGAAGGGCGAGTTGTCATTGTCATCCATCACCACGACGCGCACCAGCGCCTGGCTGCTGAGCGCGGGCGAGCCTTGGTCTGTGGCGCCCACGTGGAACTCAAACGCCTGCAGGGCCTCAAAGTCCAGCGCCCTCAGCGCGAACAGCTGCCCATTGTCTGCGTTGATGGAGACCAGCGAGGCGAGGGACAGGTGCGGGTCCTGGTTTGGCAGCAGCGAGTAGGTGATCTGGGCGTTGGTGCCTGAGTCTCTGTCTGTGGCGCTGACACTGCCTATTTGCATGGCTGGCTGGTTGTTCTCGGGGACCAACAGGGTGTAGGACACTTGTGTGAAGGCAGGGGCGTTGTCATTGACGTCAGAGACGAGGATTATTATGCTGTGCTCGGTTTTCAGCCTGGGTGTCCCAAAATCAGTGACCGTGATGGTGATATTATACTGGGCTCTGCTTTCCCTGTCTAGGGTTTTCTCCGTTTCTAGGGTGTAGTAATTCTCAAATGAAGATTTCAGTAGGAATGGGAGGTCTTCTGGAATAGAACAAATCGTTCTTCCATTTTCTCCAGAGTCTCTATCTCGGATACTGAAAACCATGACTGCAGTCTCAGGGGAATTTTCTGAGATTGGACTGGTAATTGATGACACAGCAATTTCAGGAACATTGTCATTCACATCCATTACTTGTATTCTGACTGTAGACTTTCCAAAAAGTCCTCCCCCATCTGTGGCTTGAATGATTACTGAGTATGATTCAATTGTTTCAAAATCCAAAGATGCTGTTAAACTAATTTCTCCAGACTTTCGGTTAATTTTAAATGTCTTTTGAATATCTTCTGAGGCATGAGAAAAGGTATATGATATTTCCCCATTTATTCCGGAATCTAAATCCCAAGCCGTGACAGTGATAACCAGTGAACCAAGGATGCTATTCTCTGGAATCTTCACCTCATAAAATGGTTGCTGAAACTCAGGGCAGTTGTCATTAATGTCTACAACCACCACCCGAACTAAGGCAGTCCCAGACCTGGGTGGGGACCCACCATCCAGAGCAGTGAGAATCAAACTGAGTTCCTGCTGCTCTTCATAATCCAGTGCCTTGTCCAGAACCAACTCTGGGTACTTCCTGTTGTCTGGATTAACTCTCATTTTAATGTGGAAATGAGAGTTGGGGCTTATTGTGTAGCTTTGTACAGTATTCATTCCTACATCTAAATCATTTGCACTTTCTAGTAAGAACACAGCACCAACAGGACTATTCTCTGGGATTTCTAGGAGCATTTCTTTTTCCAAGAAGATTGGAGAGTGGTCATTTACATCTCTTACTTGAAGCTCAATCCGTAAAAACTGCAAAGGGTTTTTCATTAATACCTGAAAATGCAGCACACAGGGCTCGGTGGAGCCGCAGAGCTCCTCCCGGTCTAACATTTGGCTTAAAAGCAAATCCCCGGTATTTATGTCCAGTTGCAAAGACTGTTTGTTATCATTAGAGACAACCTGAGCTCCCCGGGAGGACAGCTCACCCACCTCTAGTCCTAGGTCTTTTGCCAAATTGCCTACAAAGCTTCCACTTTGCATTTCCTCTGCCACGGAAAAGCTCCCAGGCTCAGAGTGCGCCTGAGATATTCCCAACAAAACAAAGAGAAGTAGGACTTGCCTTGTCTGCAAAGTATCTTCTCCTCCATTCTCCATAGCTCTTTGCCAGAAGGCTTCCTGCAGAATTGATTCAGCTCCACTTTGCCGTTCTGGGAAACGTGTTTCTGGATTTGTCCACTTTGGAAGAATATTGTAATCCGATTGAATGGCTTCTAGGTTGCCCCTTGTTGGCTTGTTCTGTCTTCCCTGTTCTCCCTGTGCACTGATTAAGCGTCCACAATGCCATCCAGTGAAATATATATATATTTTTTCCCCGTGCGGATATTATCCTGCAGCGCCACCATGCGTCTCCACAGATTTTCACAGTTTGAAAGCTACTAAATTAAATTCACATGAATGTCCCATGGAAAGAAATGTCTATTCGTTGTTTGATTACAAATATATTCTTTCACAATTGTTTTACATCATTTATAATTTCTGATTATGTTATCATTTGTTTTAAAATATTTACTAGGTATCCCACTCTTCACACAACCTAATGTGCTCAGTGTTTGGGAAAACAGAAACAGAAGATGTGATTCCTGATCCCCAAGAGTTTGTAATCTTTCTGGGAAGATTGTGAACCTGAAACAAGGAGGGTAATATAACTCACTGTCAAGCTGAACAAAATTCCATCACTATTTGGTCTGCCTAAGGTACTAAAGGAAAGAGACAGTATCCAAGGAGTATGAAATTGGATTAACAATGAAATGACATATATTTATATAGCTGCTATAGTACATTAGAATATTTATGTAGATTTCTTTAATAGAATGAATTGTGAACTGGTAGAAAATTAAATAAGATGCTGGGATAGGACATATGATAAAACCCACAATTTAGTTACACTTTCTCATATCTTACAAAAAATGAATAGCTACACAAATGCAAACATGTTAGTTTCATTTAAAGCAGTCTTCTAAAACTGACTTCCTTTAGGTTCCCAAGACTCATTCCCACAACAACTAAGGCTAACTACTTTCTTTTTCATCCCAGGCAGAGAAAGTGGGAGAGAGTCTCTTTCCCAAATAAAACAAAAACTTAACCTTTACTCTGATTAGATCAAGTACATGTTTCTGCTACCGAAGAAGTCATTGTTTCAAGAGGTATTGAAAACATTACAGATAGAGCTTTTAGTTCTGGAATTTGAAGACCTATGCTTGTACTTAGTTTGTTTAACTCTGTCGGGAATCACCTCTAAACTTGAGGTAGTTTTAGTCCTAGCCAAAGTGCATGGTTGCTACATAATGAAGGTGATAGTTTGGAATATATGCTAGAAGTTCATTAATCGTATCAACTATAGGAAATCTCAAAATTATACTAAGAATGGATAAACAAAATCCCTAAACACAATATAATTTTAAAAAATTAAATTCAAATTAGGTTCTATAATATGTAAGCTTTATGCATGGTTGGAAAAATAGATAAATTTTTAATAATAAAAAAGTTTACAAATTAAAAAGTAGGTAGATTGATTACGCAGCTATCATCCTTCCTTTAAAAATATCTACTGGGCTGGTATTGTGGCTCAGAGGTAGAGTGCTTGCCTCCCACGTGCAAGGTCCAGCATTCGATTCTCAGCACCACATACAACAATGAACAACTGAAATAAAGGTATTGTGTCCAACTAAAACTAAAAAATAAATATTTTTTAAAAATATACAAAGATGACAAAAACTTAAAAATCAACTTTAAAAGGCTAAAAATACACAAGTGAATATACATTTTTTAGGACAGAAATCATAAGAGCAGAGTAACTCACAAGTTCCAAGAAATGGCTAATTTTCCTGCATTGAAAAGACAAAAATAGTGAGATTGTCCCACACAATCCCATGTAAAGATTTAGAGGAATCAGGTGCATAAGAAGACTGAAATTACTTAGCAGCTATAAAAGTTATTAAAGTACATATATAGGAATGTTGAATTCTCTGTTCCTCTCACCATCCTACAGAGACAGGAAAGTATCTCAGGGCTAGTTTATTCTATGGAGAAATTAAATGAGACTTTTTCTAGTCTTGGAGATATAGGCAGGATTAAAAGCAAGTGTAAGGAAAAAGTAAGAAAACTCTTCATTTTGAATGGTGATACTTATATTACCTTCCCAGGCAATGCTCTGAGGTTGTAGGACATAAGGTATATAACTAACTCCCACTCCCACACAGTGGATATTCTAGAATTCTAACTCAAGAATATGAAAAGCCCAAATACTTAAACATACTGATATTTGTGGTCTTCCAGGGTAACAGCCCTGTCCTTTTATGGTTATATTAGATTGATGGTCTGCCATCAACAGGATTTATTCACTCACAAAGTATTGATTGCTGGCATTTTAAAATAGCATCCTTCTTAAATATAAGAGGATAGCTAAGTAACACAAGACATTTGAGGAGAAGCCTATTATAGCATGAAATATAAAGGCCCAAACCACTACCACCTCTACAAAAAAGGGAATGAGAAAACCCATGTAATAGAACATAAGAAAGTGGGTGTGATGGTGCACACCTGTAATCCCAGTGACTCAGAAGGCTGAGACAGGGAGATCACAGATCAAGGCCAGCCTTATTAAGTTAAGGAGCCCCTTAGCAATTTAGTGAGATCCTGCCACAAATTTCTTAGAAAGAGCTAAGGATATACTCAGTGGCAAAGCACTCTGGCTTAAACCCTTCCCCCAAAAAAAGTTAAAGAGGGAGAGAGAGATGATAATGCCTTTGAAACTGTCCAATTAGTTGGGCTGGGGATGTAGCTAAGTGCTAGCATGCACAAAGCCCTGGGTTCCATCCCCAGAACCTAATGAAAAAATAATAAAAAGAGATTGTCTGACTAATATCCACAAAGAATTAAAATCTAATAAAACTAGTATATTTTTTAGAATTTAGAACTTACTTCATGCTACCCATTGGTATAAGTGCTTCATACATTTCCCCATTTAATCTTTGTGCTGTTTTTCAAGTTTTTTTTGTACATTTTGTTTTGTTTTTGCAATACTGGGGATTGAACCCAGAATTTCCAGCATTTCCAGCATGACTGGCAAGTGCTCTACCAGAAAGCTCTATCCCCAGTCCTACACATTTAAACTCAATAGTAATGGTATGAAGTATACATTCTTATTGTAAGATAAACAATAGATTCAGACTTAAGTGTTTTTACCAGCTCAAGTTCTTTCGTTCTCTGATACATTCTCATTATTAAATGGACGCATAATAACAATACCACATAATGTATGTCTTGAATAATACATCTTAGGGATTAAATTAATTATAGAAGGGAGAAGAAATTACATTTATAAAAAAATGCAATCCAGGTGCTGTGGTGCATGCCTGTAATCCCAGTCGCTCTGAAGGCTGAGGCAGGAGGATCACAAGTTCAAAGCCAGCTTCAACAAAAGTGAGGCACTAAGCAACTCAGTGAGACCCTGTCTCTAAATAAAATACAAAGTAGGGCTGGGGATGTGGCTCAGGGGTCAAGTGCACCTGAGTTTAATCCCTGATACAAAACAAACAAACAAACAACAACAACAACAAAACTATGAAAAACTCTCAGAAAACCAGAAAGAACTCTTAAAAAATATTTGTCAAATGAAAATAAAAACTTAAAAAGATTAAATCATTGAATTAAAATGTAGAACCAGAGACAATAAGAGAGAAAATATGAAAGCACCTTATAGGGCCTTATTGAATCAACAAGGAAGTCTGATAATTCAATGACATTCAGTGAGAATGTAGATAACTCAGGGGAGAAATTGTATTTAAACTTAACAAGAAAATTTCAAAATTTAACATTCTTTCTAAATGTTAACAGAGTACACCCATGTGACCATATTAATAAATACAGCCTGTACTAAGTTATTTTCAGAATATAAGGGTAAAGTTTTCCTCATACTATCAGAAAGAAAGAAAAAAGAAAGAGGGAGGGGGAGGGAGGGAGGGAGGGAGGGGATCACATAAAAAGAGAAATCAGAATGGAATCAGTCTTTGGAACAATTCTATGCAATCAATAGAAGGAATGCTTTTGAAATCTGAGGGGAAATTATTTTCAGTCTAGAATTTTATACCCAGTGAAACTATCAATCAACTGGAAAAAAGATTACTTCACAATGCAAGGTCTTAAATAATTATTTAAACTCTTCTGCATCTGTTTTGATGAAGAATGGTATTGAGAGATATATGTTAGCCAAAAGAGAATAAACTAAGAAAGAAAAATATACCTGATTTTATAATGGGGGACTAACACAGGAAAATATTAAAGGGGAAAAATACCTAGGGTGATAGCTTATATAGCAAATAATGTAAAGGAAGCAGAAAT
The DNA here is from genome assembly GCF_045843805.1 of Urocitellus parryii. Classification (NCBI taxonomy): domain Eukaryota; kingdom Metazoa; phylum Chordata; class Mammalia; order Rodentia; family Sciuridae; genus Urocitellus; species Urocitellus parryii. The sequence continues at coordinate 95,696,428 of NC_135531.1, read as the reverse complement.
ATAGATGAAATACCTCCAGGAAATAAACATAATTGGTAGGTATCTGATATATTTGAATATTTTAAGGAGAAAAATAGCTTTCAAGTAAAGGATAGTGTAAAATATTCATTGCAGTTAATAGAAAATGATGCAAGTGCAAGTGCTCTAGGAAGAATATTTTTCAAGAAAGGAAATACAATCATATAACACTAACAATATGGACTTTAACTGATAGTTTAGCCTTTAAAAATATGTGAAAATTCTATTACGAGAATAGGGGAAAGGGAATGTGCAGTGTTTGTCTATATTGTTGGGAAGTAAAAAAGTTAAATCCTTTATTTATTCTAGTAAGAAATAATTAAAATTTAAACAATATTAAGACAGCCTAAACCTACTATTTAGAACTTTGAAATCAATTTTAGAAGAAGCCACTGTGTAAAAGGTGTCTGGAGATATAAGAAATTACTTTTTGTTGTAATTTTTCATTCATCTTGATTTTAAACCTGAAAATAATATGAACTTACAAAATAAACTGAAAAGTTAATGTCTTTCAGACATTCTACCAAATATACACAAGTTTTCAAAATGTTTTAAAATTTTTATTCATTTTCATTCAGGTTATTACATCTTATTTGAATTATAACACATGATGTTTTAAATATCAGCAAAAGTGAACGTAAGAAAATATTGGCTAAGTTAGAACAGCAAATGTAAAGGAAATAAAATAATAAACAATTATGGGAGTCCCATATCAATCACAAAAAGATGTTTAATTTTGCAGTGAACACAGAAAAGGTATTTTTTCCACATGCTGTGATTTAGAAGTTGGTATGATTTTTAAGATGAATAAATAGAACATTAGAATAAGATTGGAAGTGCAGATATGACTTCTTACATGAAGGAAATACAACAGAAGGGTAGTTTAGTATTATGAGGCATGCAGGCTCTAAAATATACCAGGTGAGGGAATTGGGTGTAGCTCAGAAATACAGTGCTTAGCATTCTGAAGTGCTAAGTTCATTCACCAACATTGAATAATAAACAAACAGAAGAAAACCCAAAACCTCAGTTTTATAGAAAGAAAAATGACAATATAAATATGTGTGCAATTGTAAAGGATTAAAACTTTAAAGGTATTATTCACAGATGGGTATGAATTAAAATTAAACTGCTAATGCAAAAGAGATTAAACAACATTGTAAAATGGTAGATGTATAGTACTTGATAGTTGAAAATCAATTGTTATATTGCATTATAACTGATAGAAAACTAAACTTATTAGGGATTATAATATTTCAAAAGTACATCACAATAAAAACAAAAGTGTTGCTGAAAACTAAATTTACAGCTGTTTCAAAAGATAGGATTTTCTACACTATTCCGCTCAGGACCATTGGTGTGAATGTTAGGGTAAATTGGTTTCAAAAACTTGAATTCGCTTGTTCCAGAACAATCTCCCGTCAGACACACCTTATACTGGTAGCTCTGGGACAGAGTGCCAGTGCCGCTGACATCCACCAGGTGGCCAGGAAAGTGGCCCTCAGGCACTGAGCAGACCTCTAGTGATGCCGCCCTGCGCCTCCTGCACAGCCTCACCGCCACAAACACCAGCACAGAGAAGAGGAAGAGCGACGACACAGAGGCCAAGGCGATGACCAAGTAGACAGTCAGCGAGTCCCCCTGCGTGCGCTCGGGCGGCGCTTCCGGGAGCGGCAGGTAGGGCTGGGAGAAGCCATCCACCAGCAGCACGTGCAGCGTGACGCTGGCAGACAGCGGAGGCTCGCCATTGTCCTTGACCAGCACCACCAGCCTGTGCCTGGCCGCGTCGCGCTCGCTCAACAGCCTGGTGGTGCGCACCTCGCCATTGTGCGCCCACACGCCAAACAGCCCTGGCTCGGTGGCCTTGAGCAGCTGGTATGACAGCCAGGCGTTCTGGCCCGAGTCTCCATCCACTGCCACCACCTTGGTGACCAGGTAGCCCTGCTCTGCCGCCCTGGGCACCAGCTCAGTGCAGGGCGCAGAGGCGTTCTGCATTGGGTACAGCACGAAGGGCGAGTTGTCATTGTCGTCCAGCACCACGACGCGCACCAGCGCCTGGCTGCTGAGCGCGGGCGATCCTTGGTCTGTGGCGCCCACGTGGAACTCAAACGCCTGCAGGGCCTCGAAGTCCAGCGCCCTCAGCGCGAACAGCTGCCCATTGTCTGCGTTGATGGAGACCAGCGAGGTGAGGGGCAGATGCGGGTCCTGGTTTGGCAGCAGCGAGTAGGTGATCTGGGCGTTGATGCCTGAGTCTCTGTCTGTGGCGCTGACACTGCCTATTTGCAGGGCGGGTTGGTTATTCTCGCGGACCAACAGCGTGTATGACGTTTGTGTGAAGGCAGGGGCGTTGTCGTTGACGTCGGAGACGAGGACAGTTATGTTGTGCTGGGTTTTCAGCCTGGGTGTCCCCAAGTCTGTGACCGTGATGGTGATGTTGTACTCGCCTCTGCTCTCTCTGTCTAGTGCTTCTTCTGTCATTAGGATGTAAAAATTTTCCACAGAGGGTTTCAGACGGAAAGGCAAATTATCCTGTATGTAGCAAATGGTCATTCCATTTTCTCCAGAATCTCTGTCTTTAGCCCTAAAAACTGCTAGTACTGTTTCAGGAGAATTCTCATCGATGTAGTTGGAAAGTGATGATATGATCAATTCAGGAGGATTGTCATTGGTGTCTAATACCTGGACCAAAACCATACATCTTGCAGAAAGGCCCCCACCATCAATTGCCTGTATGTTTATTTTGTGAGACTTTACTAGTTCATAGTCAAGCAATGCTTTGAGAATAATTTCCCCAGAAAAAGGATTGATTTGAAAGATTGTTTGAATATCTTCATCAGCATCAAAAAATGAATAGGTTACTTCTGCATTGACTCCTGAATCTGCATCTTCTGCACAGACTTTAACCACAAGAGACCCTAAGGGGCTATTTTCTGGAGCCTTGGTCTCATAAATCAGCTGAGAAAATTTGGGAGCATTGTCATTGACATCCAGGACAAGTGGTGATTCCTGACCTGGGTGGAGATCCACCATCCAGTGCTGTGAGTGTTAAATTGAGCTCTGGCTGCTTTTCCCAGTCAAGAGCTTTGTCTAGCACTAGCTCTGGATATATTGTTCCCTCATCACTGTCACTAATTGTAATATGAAAAAAAGAATTGGGTTCAATTGTATAGTTTTGGATACCATTAAGTCCTCTATCTGAATCTTGTGCTCTTTCTAAACGAAATGTTGCCCCTTCTGCTGTATTTTCTAGTATTTTTAAGACCATCTCTTTCTCCCGAAATACTGGTGAGTGATCATTTATATCTCTGATTTTCAACTCAGCCCGGTAAATCTGAAAGGGGTTGTCCATTAAAATTTGGAAATACAGCATACAGGGCTCTATGGAGCCACACAGTTTCTCCCTGTCCAGTTTTTCATTTGTGAGCACATTTCCAGTATGAGAATCCAGAAGCAAGTGTTGTTTATTATCATCAGAAACCACCCTCGTTCTCCGTGTAGCCAGCTCCTCCACCCCTATTCCCAGCTCCTTTGCTAGATTGATGACAAAGGATCCTCTTTCAGTTTCCTCTGTCACAGAATAATGTCGAAACCTATTAGCTGCCAAGGATACTCCCCCAAACAGAAAGAGAAATAAGACTTGCCTTTGTCTTGGGAAGCACAACCTTCTGGTCTCCATAGCTTCTTCTTTCATTAATTCCAGTAATAAGCAGAACTCACAGCCTAAACAGCAGTTGGAAGCCTCAGACTTACACTTTGTACTAACAGGGAGCTAAGATTTCTTTTGTCTTTTTCTTCCCAGCCCATCTGTCTGGATCTTCCTTTTTTGTTAGTGACCTCAGTAGCAACCTCAGTTCAAAATTTCTGTCTCTTTAGCCTGCAGCGCCACCGCGTGGCTTCCAAAACACTCAAAAATTTAACATTTTTTCCTGTGTATTATTTATAAATTATTTCATTTAGTGGCTTTTTTCAAATTTTCAATTTTCATTTTCTATTTTTTAAAATAATATTTGTATAGAGATGCATTCACATTGTTTATTCATTGTTCCATGGAAAAGTTAAAAAAATTGGGAAACAAAAAGTTCCTGCTGTAGCAGTGATTTTGTTCAGTTCACTGATAGGTTTTGCTCCTGTACTAGGTCTTTCAATTGTGATACAACACTTATGCAACCAAATGGAATATTTTGGGTTCCTCATGGAACCATCAAAATAGTAATTTTATTTTTCCAGTGACATTGGGCACAGGAACACCAAAAACTGGCAAAGAAGCCCATTTCATATGTTTTTAAAAAAACTCCTTCAAAAATCCCATTACAATGCCTAAACAGAATCACCACTCTGTAATCAGAACCAAGCATTTAGGCTGTTCCTTTTCCGTGTTCCCATAAAGACTTATGCATATAACTATGATGACCCTGTAAATAGTATTGCTTCTCATTTTAGGCCACTCTGTCCTTTCTTCAATATGTGAACTACTTGAGGACAGAAACTACATCTTAGCAATCTTTGGTTGGCAAATAAGCCACTCACTAATTCTGCTAATAAAGCATGCATATAGATAAACTGTAGTGAATAGGACCTGAAACAATATTCAGTACCTTTCAAAACCTAACCCCTACAATTTGAAAATTGTCTTCTTTCATTCACTTACACATGCTTTTCAATTTCTAATACCTTTTTTGACTTGTTTTTCTTATATAAAATTTAAAATACCTAGAAGAATTAAAGAATGGTCTAACCTTTATTTTAAGGTTCCTCTTAATTGAAATCCAGTAAGACTTTATGTGCATTAAATAAAGGGAGGTAAAGATCACAACTAACACATATCATAACATTATGGAAAGTAAAAATAACATTATACCATTTGCTTCACAGTAATTTTATTCAAAGGCCTAATATCTAGAAAGATAGTCTTCTACATATTATGATTTTCCTACAAAAAGCAAGTGATATAAATTAAGTCTAGTAAGTCTAGGGAGATATATAAGGAAAAGGCTAGATATCACCAAGAAACAAAAGCAAACAACAAAAACCCACTACTCTGCTGAATATAAAAGACACGTTATGAGAACCTCTAATTGATAGTTTCTATTGTTTTTTCAACTGAGTGGAAATGGATTGCTAGCCAATAAAACTTAACAGGGATCCCTGATTTTTTTCACACACAATTAAAAACAACAAATTATGAAATATTTCTATATGATGCTGTAGAATGCCCAAAGTTTGCCTTTATGGCTTCAAACGTAAGAGCATTTACACACTCAATATTTTACAATGACTTTTCTTTTTATGTTCAGGTTGGGCTGATTAGATATTTATCATACCACTTGTAACAGAAATATTATTATTAAATACAGATACATCAACAGGGAAAACAGAACTTTAAAAAGTAACATAGTTTAAGAAAGATGTAATAATTAAAATCAAGGATTACAAATCAACAAGAAGACCAATTTAGAAAGGAAAATAGAAATATCAAATAGTATATATGATATCTCATGAAGCAGAAGTCTAGAAAAGGGAGAACCAACATGAAATATATGTTGATAATAAAATCAATAAAACACATTGGGTGAAAGAACATTTTAAAATGCTGTCAGCTTTGAAGATAAAGCCAACTCATTAATAGTCTATGAGGGAAAAAGTCTATGAGAAACAATTGAGTAAACATAAAGAAAAAACTGTAGTAAACTGATACTGAATTAAACTGAAAAATAAATAGTACTGAAAAAATGGATGATAATGGACATAAACAATTTAACCAACAAGACAATATTAAACAGTTTATGACAAGACATGTTGGCATATGCTTGTAATCTCAGCTACTTTAGAGGCCTAAGCAGGGTGATTCACCAGCACCGGGAGTGGGTGAGTAAGTGTCTTTCCCTTATTGAATGGATTTCTATCAATAATTAAATCCAAAAGTATTGTGGAAGAAAGAATTTTCCTCTATTTCTTTCTCAGGGCACTGGGGCGGGAGGATGGGGATAATTGGCTTCAAGAACTTAAACTCGCTGGTCACAGAACCTCCCTTCAGACACACCTCTTGTTGGTAACTCTGGGACAGAGTGCCAGTGCTGGCGACATCCACCAGGTGGCCAGGAAAGTGGCCCTCAGGCACAGAACACACACCTAGCGATGCCGCCCTGCTCCTCCTGCACAACCTCACCGCCACGAACACTAGCACAGAGAAGAGGAAGAGCGACGACACAGAGGCCAAGGCGATGACCAAGTAGACAGTCAGCGAGTCCCCCTGGGCGCGCTCAGGCGCCACTTCCGGGAGCGGCAGGTAGGGCTGGGAGAAGCCATCCACCAGCAGCACGTGCAGCGTGACGCTGGCAGACAGCGGAGGCTCGCCATTGTCCTTGACCAGCACCACCAGCCTGTGCCTGGCCGCGTCGCGCTCACTCAGCAGCCTGGTGGTGCGCACCTCGCCATTGTGCGCCCACACGCCAAACAGCCCTGGCTCCGTGGCCTTGAGCAGCTGGTATGACAGCCAGGCGTTCTGGCCCGAGTCTCTGTCCACTGCCACCACCTTGGTGACCAGGTAGCCCTGCTCTGCCGCCCTGGGCACCAGCTCTGTGCAGGGCGCAGAGGCGTTCTGCATCGGGTACAGCACGAAGGGCGAGTTGTCATTGTCGTCCAGCACCACCACTCGCACCAGCGCCTGGCTGCTGAGCGCGGGCGAGCCTTGGTCTGTGGCGCCCACGTGGAACTCGAAAGCCTGCAGGGCCTCGAAGTCCAGTGCTCTCAGCGCGAACAGCTGCCCATTGTCTGCGTTGATGGAGACCAGCGAGGCGAGGGGCAGGTGCGGGTCCTGGTTTGGCAGCAGCGAGTAGGTGATCTGGGCGTTGGTGCCTGAGTCTTTGTCTGTGGCGCTGACACTGCCTATGTGCAGGGCGGGCTGGTTGTTCTCGCGCACTAACAGCGTGTAGGAGGTTTCTCTGAAGGCAGGGGCGTTGTCGTTGATGTCTGATACCTGCACTGTTATATTAAGCTGTGTTTTCAATCTGGGTGTCCCCATATCTGTAACAGTGATGGTCACGTTGTATTCCTCTCTTTCTTCTCTGTCTAGTGCTCTCTTTGTTTTCAAGGTGTAAAAGTTCTTGCCTGAAGGTTTTAGAAGAAAGGGCATGTCTTCCCGAATGGAGGAAATCGTCTTTCCGTTGTTCCCAGAGTCAGGATCTGAAACTCTGAAAACAGCAACCACCATCTCCGGGGAGTTCTCCGGGATGGGACTGGTGAGTGCAGACATGGTCACTTTGGGGTGGTTATCATTTACATCCACTACCTGCAGGAGAAGAGTGCATTTCCCCCAAAGACCTCCTCCGTCTGTAGCCTTGATGTCCACTTCATAAAACGGGACTGTTTCAAAATCTACTTGTTTCCTAAGTCGAATTTCTCCTGTCATAGGATTTAGCTCCAAAGTTTTGCTAACATCTTCTGAAGCCTGAAAGAGCATATATATTATTTTCCCATAGATGCCACCGTCTAAATCAGTGGCGGAGACAGTGACTACCAGAGAACCTACCGGGCTGTTCTCAGGAATTTGCACCTTGTAGATTGGCTGCTGAAACTCAGGGGTATTATCGTTGATGTCCAACACTTCAATAAGGACCTGTGTGGTTCCAAACAGCGGAGGAGAGCCGCCATCCAGAGCTGTCAGGGTTAATCTTAGTTCAGGCTCTTCCTCTCGATCCAGCTCTTTTTCCAAAACCAGTTGAGGATATTTCTTGCCGTTGTTGCGTTCATAGGTAAGAACGCGGAAATGGGAGTTGGGGCTGATTTGATAGTTCTGAACATCATTGCTTCCAACGTCCAAGTCCAGAGCATTATTCAGAGGGAACACATTTCCTAGGGGGCTGTTTTCCAGTATTTTAAGAAGTATTTCTCTTTCTGGGAACACAGGAGAATGATCATTTATGTCTTTCACCTTCAGTTCAGCCTGAAATATCTCTAAGGGTTTTTCCATTAACACTTGGAAATTTAGTATACAAGGCTCAGTGGGCCCACATAGCTCCTCTCTATCTAATTTCTCATTTATGAGCAAATCCCCAGTTTGAACCTTGAGCTGCAAATACTCTTTGTTTCCTTGGGAAATGATCCGGGCCCCTCGGGTGGACATCTCTGCCAACTCCAGCCCTAGGTCTTTCACTAGATTTGCCACTAAGGAACCTTTCTCCATTTCTTCCACTACCACATATGGTCCCAACTCGGCGCCTGCCCCAGACAAGCTCAGCAAAACAAAGAAAAGTAAGACTTGCCTTTGTCTCTGATTTGGCAGCCATTCAATCTCCATTGCTATTTCTTGGAAATTCTTGTTCACAGGAGATTCACGTGTACCCAGGGTCTTGTTAGCGCTGTCCAGCAGTCCAGAATGCCAGAACTAAGCCGTTAAACAGAGTTTTTAAAGATATCGCACTCGCTTTTGCTCTGGCGGAGAAAGCTTTTCTTTTGCTTCTAGGCGGCAAGAAACTGGCTGGCAAACTGGAATTGCGGAAGCAGGTGTTGTTTTCCATTTTCTTGACCTGTAGCGCCACCATGCGTTCACTTAGTCTTACTTTTTTTTTCCTGATGGAACTGGAAACCAAATTTTCCAAAATGAAGGAATAGGCTTTGTGAGATTAAACACTTGAGTTTTATTTTCAAGAGGCTTTTGTATGTACAGAGAGAACACTGGTGTTTCATGGAAAGGAGTACAAATAGCACACTATTACTGATATTATTGACTATGCTGTTGTTAATGATTAAATGTTGCTATTTACATCTAAACTAAGAAGAACATACATGTAGGAGCAAAATGTTTCCAAAGTAACACACATATTTTTCAGGGTACTTATTATAGTATTACAAATGAATGGACAATGCAAAAATTACAATCAGCGTGGTTCTAAAGAGTGTAGTTAACCTTTTTTGATGTGGTGCAATCCCCAGGGCTTCTTGCATGGGAGGCAAGACCTTTACCACAAAGACACATCCAAGCCCCTAACCAATGCTTTATTAAAGAATAAGTAACTTCTTTCCAACACCTAAGTCTCAAAACTGAATTTTTACAATTTTCAAATTAATGGAAAATTATTTTCTAAATAGGCAAATCTCAAGATTGGCCTTTGGAATTCTGTTTTTTTTTTTTTAAATTTTAACAAGAACAATTTCTATCTTATTCTTTTAAAAACATCATTGAGATGTAACTCAAATACCCAAAATTCACCAACTTAAAGCATATGATTCAGTGGCTCTTAATGTATTCACATTGTTGTACTTCCATAATCATTCAATTTTAGAATATTCCCATCACCTTAAGAAGAAATGTTATCCTTTATCTATAATCCCACTATTGTCCCATTTCTCCTGGCTTCAACCCCAAGCATTTATTAATCTACTTTTTTATAGAGTTCCCTATTTTAAACTTTTAAATGAAGGAAATGATATAATATGCAGACTTTTATGACTGGTTTCTTTCACACAGAATAATGCTTTCAAAGTTTCATTCAAGTTTTAGCATGTAGCAACACTTCTTTTATAACTGAATAATACTGTGTTGTTCAGATAGATCAGATTTTGATGATCTATTCATCCACTGAGGGACATTTGAGTTGTCCCCTTTGGCTATGTTGACAAAGCTGTTGTGAACATTCTTATACCAGTTTTTGGGTGGACCTGTAATTTTATTTTGCTAATAGTGAAATTGCTGGATCATATGCTATTTATATATTTAATTGTTTCAGGACCTACCACACTTTTCCCCTAAATGGCTGAATCATTCTACATCCTTAGCAGTGTATCAGGATACCAATATTCCCACATCCTCCCAGTGCTTGTTATTATCTGAGTTTTTGTATGTAGCTACCTCAGTGAAATGGTGTCTCACTGTAATTTTGATTTATATGTCCCTAATTACACTAATGATATTGAGCATCTTTTCATTTATTGGCCATTGGTTATCTTCCTTAGAAAAAAATATCTATTCAGATTTTTGCCTGTTTTGTGAATTCAGCTATTTGTTTTATAATTGAATTACAAGTGCCCTTTATAATTCTAGGTATAAGACCCTTATCAAATTTGGATTCTTTTGTTTGTGTTTCCCATTTCTGTAATTTGAATTGAATTGCAATTCATGGTGGGATGGAGGTATAACCAGTGACAGAGTTGGCTAGCATGCATGAGACCTAGATTTGAGCCCCACAACTGTAAAAATAGTTCATGATCTTTATCAATTTAGTGCTCTTGTGCATGAATTTAAGAACCTTGTTAATTATCTTGTTTTGAGTTCAAGCATCAAATCAGTGAGGCCTAACTTTCTGCTACAAAGACTTTCATGTGTCCTCCTTTGACCACAGGTGGGTGGTACTGTTAAAATGGAGAATTTTCTTCCAAGTGACCAACCTGTGGTAGACAGAATAATAGCTACTCAAAGAGGTCCCCAAATATGTAAATATGTTACCTTACATGGCAGAAAAATTATTTGCAAATCTGTTTAAATTCAAGATCTTGTGAAGAGAAGATCATCCTGTATTATTTAGATAAGAAGAATCTTCCCTAGCTACAGTCAGAGGGAGATGTAACCAGTAAAGAATGGATAGAGTAGCAATGTTGCTGGCTTTGAAGATGGATGAAGGGGTCATGAGACAAGTAATAAAGGTATTATCTAGAATATGGAAAAGACAAAAGAAATGGGTTCTCTCTAGAGCCACTGGCATGCAATGCATCTCTTCAGTATTTTAGTTCAGTAAGATCCAGATCAGACTTCTTGTCTACAAACTGTAAGATTATACAGTTTAATTGTTTAAAGTAACTAACTGCTGCAGTCTGGCTGTTGCAAAATAACTGGGGAGTGACAAACAACTTGTGAAGGTTGATGCAGCAGGAGTGGGAGCCGTTTATTATAGGACAGGAGGGGTATATATACATTCCACACAACTTATCTAATTAACATAAACTATATACAGCAGTCAACCAATAAGGAATCTCCACACTTAATGGCTCGCTGGCGTTACTTCACAAACCACTCCCTCTGGCAAAATGCCAGGCGCTATCCTGACTTGTTTACAGACTCTAACAACTAACTTTGTGATTTTTTTCCCAGCAACAATAGAAAACTAATGTATTAACACAAATATGGATTTACATGCACCCAGCGGTTGAATCAACAAAAAGTTATCATTTCTATAAGAATAATATTATCATAACAAATGCTGAAGAGTGTCTCTTTCACCACTGGTGGATCATTCTTTCTGAACAGTCATTTATGACCCATATATAGTTTTTTCCCCCAGCATAATTTAAAGGGGAATTGCCAAGGACATTGTTAATCTTAACGGAAAATAACTGGAGCCCATCATATTTTTCCTACTGAATTTCCAGATCTCTAAGTTATTTAGTGATGAAAACACCTCCATAATATTGCTTGAAGTTTTCTAAAATTAGGTTTTGATTACAATTAGTACTGTAATAGCAACTGCTTTCAAACATATTTCAAACATTTGCCAAAATGAATATAGTATATTTAATTTTAATAAGGGACTTATGAAAATATAATAAATAAAGTTTCCACTTCCAAAACAAAATAAAAATAAATATATTACATCTGATAAAAGAACACTGAAGAAAAAGCATAAGAAATTCAAGAAATGCAACCAGAGGGTAACTACTCTTTTTCAATGCACTCATTTCTACAATAATGAATGTGACATTCTAAAGACACCACTGATACAATCAGACTGATTCAGATCAATTGTGGTAGATGACCCAGCATACTTAAAACAGAATTTCTCCAACAACTTTGGTTTTATTGATCTACAACAGTGTGGTCACTGGTATAGAAATATATACAAACTATAGTGTGAAAGTTTTATTTTCACATGGGAATTTAATTCATGGAATAAAATTAAGACTAATAGTGGAATTTACTTCTTTGGAAAAAAATGATCCCAGGTAAGGCCTGCCAATATAGCATACTGGTTAAGAACTGAGGCATTAAATTCAGGTAGACTTAAATTTATATTTCAAATTTTTCCCTTTATTACTCAGAATCATGAGCAAGTAACTTGATCTTCCTAAATCTCCGATTTCCTCATATGTAAAAAGGGGATAATATGCTGGCTCCCTCAGGGTTTGGGAAAAGATTAAAAAGATAATGAATATAGAGCACGATACACTACTTTTAGTGAAATTAGAAATCAAGAAACACACAAGTATCAAAAGATCAATTACATCAAACTGCATAGCTAAGATTTGTGCATTTTATGTATGTATTACTGTTAATTAGATTCTACTGGAGGCAGCATAAAAACTGAAATAGTGGTGGGCTAATAAGATAAATGTTCCCTTATTGCTTAAGTAAAAAAAAATCAGAAGTAGGATGACATGATGACTAAAGAGTCACTACACTATCTCAGTCCATTGTTTCTATGATCCAACATGGCTGTTTGTGTATGACCCATTCCATACATATTTCAAGCACCACAAAGCTGTTGGAGAAGGAAAAATTGAGACTCCTTCCTGATGATTTATTTCCCTCTAAAAGGTCTTCTTGGGTTTAGGGGATGGAACTCAGTGGTAGAGTCTTTGCCTAGCAAGTGCAAGGCCCTGGGTTCAATTCCCAGAACCAAAAATGTCTTGGGAGTTTCCCAGAATTATTGTACATGCATTTAAACTATAACATAATCACATGTCCAATTCTAACCACCAAGAAGTCTTTGAAGATATATTCTTTTGACCAAGTACACTACTGCCCTAAACTTGGGGTCTAATACTAAAAATTAAAAGATGAATGAACATTGGCCTATGTACTTTCTGTCACAGATGAAGAAGAAAAGCCAATTTCGCTACTTTATCTCACAAGATAGTTATGGTGCAATATTTATTTCCCTTCCTTTAACACCAATGAAACTAAGTGAAAATCATTTTAAAATAATTAATTAAAAATTTGGAGTTGGGGATATGGCTCAGTTGGTAGAGTGCTTGCCTTGAATGGACAAGTTCAATCCCCAGCATCACACACACACACACACACACACACACACACCAAACCTCATATGGTGATAAAAGAAGCACAATTATATAATGCTTTAAGAAAAAAAAAACAGTACCAAAGAAGATTATTACTATGTGGAGAAAATAAAGCATGACCTAGATATCCTCACTGTACAGTTATCTTCCTTCCTGATTGGACATTAGAGTGTTAGTTTGTATTACTGCTCTGTAGATATTTAATGGTTTAACAACTAAAAATATTCGAGGAATTGAAATTGACTATGTAGAATTAATTTTCCAGACTTCCTCCCTACTCCTAAACTTTTTCACAACAAAGATTTGTATGACCATTGACATCAGCAGTTGTTAAGGTCTGTAAACAAGTCAAAGTAACACCTGGTATTTTGCCAGAGAAATGTTAGAGTTCGTAAACAAGTCTGGATGGTGCCTGGCAAAATGCCAGAGGGAGTGGTTTGAAAAGTAACAAAAGTGAGCCATTAAGTGTGGAGATTCCTTATTGGTTGACTGATGATGTATCTAGTTTATGCTAATTAAGATAAGCTGTGCAAAATGTATAAATACCTCTGTTGTCCTACAATAAAGGGCTCCTACTCCTGCTGTATCAAAGTACAGAGTTATTTGTCACCCCCCCCCCCCCGTTATTTTGCGCAGCCAGACGGGCTGCGGCAAGCAGTGTCAATTTTGAAAGGCAAAATTTAGGATCACTCATTTTACACACATGGAGAAAAGATAAGAAACCAATATTTTAATCCAGTGAAAACCTAACTATTGCAGGCAAGTTAATATTCTGACAGAAAAACCATCTCTTTGAATTTGTCACAAAAATTAAAATATCATATATTTTAAAAGATTATTTTAACTGAATATTGAAACTTAAGTTATTTCTATAGTTGGGGTTTTGTTACATTTCTGACCCAAGGGAATGGTCTTGGAAAGTAGGTAAAATAGGCTTCAGAAACTTGAATTCACTGGTCCCTGAGCCTCCTGTCAAGCACACCTCATACTGGTAGCTCTGGGACAGTGTCCCGGTGCCACGGACGTCCACCAGGTGGCCAGAAAAATGACCCTCAGGCACAGAGCAGACACCCAGCGGCGCCGCCCTGCGCCTCCTACACAGCCGCACTGCCACGAACACCAGCACAGAGAAGAGGAAGAGAGATGACACCGACGCCAAGGCGATGACCAAGTAGACAGTGAGCGAGTCCCCCTGTGCGCGCTCGGGCGCCACTTCCGGGAGCGGCAGGTAGGGCTGGGAGAAGCCATCCACCAGCAGCACGTGCAGCGTGACGCTGGCAGACAGCGGAGGCTCGCCATTGTCCTTGACCAGCACCACCAGCTTGTGCCTGGCCGCGTCGCGCTCGCTCAGCAGCCTCGTGGTGCGCACCTCGCCATTGTGCGCCCACACGCCAAACAGCCCTGGCTCGGTGGCCTTGAGCAGCTGGTATGACAGCCAGGCGTTCTGGCCTGAGTCTCTGTCCACCGCCACCACCTTGGTGACCAGGTAGCCCTGCTCTGCCGCCCTGGGCACCAGCTCGGTGCAAGGTGCAGAGGCATTCTGCATTGGGTACAGCACTAAGGGCGGGTTGTCATTTTCGTCCACCACCACCACTCGCACCAGCGCCTGGCTGCTGAGCGCGGGCAAACCTTGGTCTGTGGCGCCCACGCGGAACTCGAATGCCTGCAGGGCCTCGAAGTCCAGCGCCCTCAGCGCGAACAGCTGCCCATTGTCTGCGTTGATGGAGACCAGCGAGGCGAGGTGCAGTTGTGAGTCCTGGGTTGGCAGCAGCGAGTAGGTGATCTGGGCATTGGTGCCTGAGTCTCTGTCTGTGGCGCTGACACTGCCTATGTGCAGGGCGGGGCTGTTGTTCTCTTGCACCAATAGGATGTAGGAGGCTTGCATGAAGATTGGCGAGTTATCATTAACGTCTGATACCTGCACTGTTATGTTAAGGTATGTTTTCAATATTGGTGTCCCCAAATCCGTGACAGTGATGGTGATGTTGTACTCAGCTGTGTTCTCTCTGTCCAGTGGTCTCTCGGTTAATAGGGTGTAAAAGTTTTCCACTGAAGATTTCAGGAAAAAGGGTAGATCCTCCTGAATGGAACAACTTATTTTCCCATTTTCTCCTGAATCAAGATCTAACACACTGAAAACTGCAACCACCATCTCCGGAGAGTTCTCAGATATGGGACTAGTAAATGCAGACATGGTAACTTCTGGGGCATGGTCATTCACATCCGTGACTTGGATCAGAACCACACATTTTCCAGTAAAGCTTCCAGCATCTCTCGCTTCTATATTGACTTCATAGGACTCAACTCTTTCAAAATCAAGTTGTTCTTTCAGCCGAATTTCTCCTGTCAAGGGATTAATTGCAAATGTTTTGCTAATCTCATCTGAAGCCTGGAACAGTGAATAAGAGACCTCTCCATTGACTCCAAGGTCTACATCCGTAGCAGAGACCGTGACAATCAGGAAACCTATCGGACTGTCTTCAGGAATCTGCACCCTATAGATGAGCTGCTGAAATTCCGGGGCATTATCATTGACATCCACGACTTCAACGTGGATCTGAGCTGTGCCAGTCCGTGGTGGAGAGCCACCATCCTGTGCTGTGAGGGTTAACTTGAGCTCAGGTTCCTCTTCTCGATCCAGCGCTTTCTCCAGCACCAGCTCTGGATATTTCCTGCCATCGCTGCGTTTTCGGGTAAGGACCCGAAAATAAGGATTGGGACTGATCACATAGTTCTCAATATTATTTTGGCCTACATCCATGTCCTGAGCATTCTTCAGAGGAAATGTAGTTCCAGAAGGACTGCTCTCTGATACTTTCAGCAACATTTCTTTGTCCAGGAACTCCGGAGAGTGGTCATTTATGTCTATTATTTGTAGCTCAGCTTGAAAAAATTCTAAAGGACTCTCTAGCATCACCTGGAAACGAAGCACACAGGGCTCTGTGTGCCCACACAATTCCTCCCTGTCCAGTTTTTCATTTAGTAACAATTCCCCCGTCTCCTGATTGAGCTGCAAATGTAGCTTATTCCCTTTGGAGAGGATTCTAACCCCCCTCCTGGAGAATTCCCTTTGTCCCAGACTCAAATCCTTTGCTAGATTGGTTACAAAGGAGTTGCCCTCAGTTTCCTCCACTACAGAATAGCGCCTAGGCTCTCCCGCTCCCTCCTGAAATAAGCCCAATAGGAAAAAGAAAATGACTTGCTTTTGTCTGCAGATGCGTTTCCCGCTGGCCTCCATTGTGTTTGGTACAGCCCACTGCAAGATTGTCTGCTGAACTGTAAAGTCGCGAGTATCTGATGCTGTGGTATTCCGCAAGATATCTGAGAAATATTCCAGTTCCTTTTAGAGTCCTTTTCAGAGAATCCAGTCCTCCTTTCTGTGGCATTCAAGCTTGGGTTGGGTTTCCAGCCTCTGCTGGTAAATTTTCCCGTATTGGAGTCGCACCTATGGTTCCGGTTTGTACCTTCTTATCCTGCAGCGCCACCAAGCGGCCTTATAGGTTCTTACAATTTGTGGAATGAAAATGGATGCAATATTCCTAACATTGCCTCTGTGTACCAGTGGGCTATATAAGGTTACAACACCACATCAACTATCACTGTACCATTTGGGGTGGACAATTACCTAAAGCACACAGGAAATGACATTAGCAGAGATTTTCAATAATTCTAATTGAGTTTGGGGCAAAAGGTACATAGTATTGTAATAATCAGAAAAAACATACATTGGAATAACATAGAAAACTTTCATAATTATACACTTTTAATTGCTGTGAATTATGGAAACAATTACTACATATGAAACTTCCTTAGGCAAATTATTTAATCTTTCTTTGCCTCAGTTTACACACATGTAAAGTGAAATAGTAATAACAACTATCACATAGGGCTATCACGAATTTCCCACCTTACAGATGAGGAAACGAATGTAGAGAAAAGTTAACTTTATAAATAAACAATATATAGTGATTTGATGCCACTAGCTAGCTGAATCTGCATGAATCCATTGTTGTGACTAGAAAACACCTAAAAATTCACATGGTAGATGAATGCATAAGCAGGACTATCTCAGAAAGAAGTTATGTCAAATATGAAACAAGGAAACACTGAAAAGCTTGTTAAATAGAGGCATAAATTCAGTAAATCTGTGATAGCAGTAGTAAATATATATCTTGGAAGAATGTCTTTTTTGATTACCTCTATTTCTTTTCTCACAGGATCAACTTCTAATAACCTTGTCATTTAAAAAAATCTCAAACCCCATAAAAGAATAATATTATAACCCTCCATGTACTTATCACTAGTTTCACATTCTAGGAAAAGTGAATTTTCATCCACAAATACTTTGTTATGCATTTCTCACTGTAAAAACCTAAACTACAATGTCATTATCATACCTAAGAAATTGTTAATATTAATTAAGATTCATATATATTCAAATTTCTCTAGTGTATTCAAAATCATTCAGTCAATATCAAGCAAGATACACACATTGTATTTGGCTGTAAAGTCTCTCAAGTTCTTTTACTGTGTAAACTTCCCTTTTTCAATTTCCATGCTATTTGTTTGTTGAAAAGTTATTGAAAACAATTTAAGATTTTATTACTGTATTTTATCTGTAGACTATATCCCACTAGTACTGTACATTGATACTAATACTATTTTTGGCAATAATATATAATATTTTGAGAGCACTCAAGCATGCTAAGTGCTGTATCCAGGATCTACACCTCCAGCTCTGGATAATTTTTAAATACAAAGCTTCTCCTTAATGCACCATAATTTCTAAAATGTATTAACAGTTTATGTTTCTCTTTGATACTATTTGATACTACATTATTCATTTTATTATTTTTTTCTGACTAAGCACTGCATTAAATTGAGTAGGAAATTCTTAAAATAAAAATTTAAATTAAATTGGGAAAAAGTATTATGAATATAGCTATGAAATACTGCAGAAGAAACACTGTAATGTGAGGAAAATACAAAATTATGTAATATCCCTACTCAGGACCATTAATCTTTTCTGTTAAATGAAAAACATATGTTCAGGAAAAAGCACTAGTTGATCTTTCAATTTGTTTTACTTGATATTTGGTTAGATCAGATCTTTAATAGTAATAGTTGAATAACTGTTTCATAAAATATGGCTTGTTGGTTTATTAAAATAATAAAACTACAGACCAGTAGTAATATCATTACACCCAGCAGTGTGATAAAAAACTCTTTTATTGTTTAGAAACATGCCAAGTGCTATCTAATGACAGAAAACAGTATAGCATTGGTGCCATGATACCAACAAAAATAACTAGGAGATTCTCAGTTCTGCTATTTAGTAGTTGGTGACCTTACTGAGTCACTAGGCCTAAATATTAGCTCACTTCTGAAATTCCTCCCCTCATAGGTTTCATTGACGATTAATTGTGTTAAGATAGTGTATGCTAGACCATATGTGCTTTGAAAAAAAATCTTTAGAAAACACTCTACAATCTCTGCTCCCCAAACTTATAGTAGGTACACTTTTACAGAATCCCAGTCAACTATGAAAATTAGCAATAAAGAATGAAGACAATGGAAAGCAATTTAAAATAACTCTAAATAAATTTAACTGCCCTTAAACTTCTCCAACTGCACATTAAGCATAATTGTTTGGAATAAAACATGACACATATATATTTCATGCTTGTGGATGGTTCTTGGGAATTAAGCTGGATCCGTTTTTGACTTTAAGAGTTCTTGAAATACTGCAAAGTCACTTCTTTACAGGTATCCAGGGTAAGTTTCTAACTAGGAATATACCCTCAGACAGAGGATATATTCAGACAGAAGGGCTTATCTATCATTCTTTATGGGAAACCCAAATTATTCTGAAATGAGGGATTTTCCTCCACTTCCCTCCCTATGCTCTGGGATAGTATATTGGGGAAAATTGGTTTTAGGAACTTGAACTCACTGTTCGTCCCTGAACCTCCTTTCAGACACACTTCATACTGGTAGCTCTGAGACAGTGTCCCGGTGCCACTGACATCCACCAGGTGGCCCGGAAAGTGGCCCTCAGGCACAGAGCAGACACCCAGCGGCGCCGCCCTGCGCCTCCTGCACAGCCGCACTGCCACGAACACCAGCACAGAGAAGAGGAAGAGCGACGACACAGAGGCCAAGGCGATGACCAAGTAGATAGTGAGCGAGTCCCCCTGCGCGCGCTCGGGCGCCACTTCCGGGAGCGGCAGGTAGGGCTGGGAGAAGCCATCCACCAGCAGCACGTGCAGCGTGACGCTGGCAGACAGCGGAGGCTCGCCATTGTCCTTGACCAGCACCACCAGCCTGTGCCTGGCCGCGTCGCGCTCGCTCAGCAGCCTGGTGGTGCGCACCTCGCCATTGTGCGCCCACACGCCAAACAGCCCTGGCTCGGTGGCCTTGAGCAGCTGGTATGACAGCCAGGCGTTCTGGCCTGAGTCTCTGTCCACCGCCACCACCTTGGTGACCAGGTAGCCCTGCTCTGCCGCCCTGGGCACCAGTTCGGTGCAGAGCGCAGAGGCGTTCTGCATTGGGTACAACACGAAGGGCGAGTTGTCATTTTCGTCCAGCACCACCACTCGCACCAGCACCTGGCTGCTGAGCGCAGGTGAGCCTTGGTCTGTGGCGCCCACGTGGAACTCAAATGCCTGCAGGGCCTCGAAGTCCAGTGCTCTCAGCGCGAACAACTGCCCATTGTCTGCGTTGATGGAGACCAGCGAGGCGAGGGGCAGGTGCGGGTCCTGGGTTGGCAGCAGTGAGTAGGTGATCTGGGCGTTGGTGCCTGAGTCTCTGTCTGTGGCGCTGATGCTTCCGATATGCAGGGCAGGGCTGTTGTTCTCATGCACTAGCAGCGTGTAGGATGTTTGTGTGAAGGCAGGGGAATTGTCGTTGATGTCAGAGACAAGGACAGTAATGTTGTGTTCAGTTTTCAGCCTTGGTGTCCCCAAGTCAGTGACAGTGATTGTGATGCTGTATTCAGTGTTCTGCTCTCGATCCAAAGATCTCTCTGTTACCAATGTATAGAAATTTTCTACAGATGGCTTCAGGACAAAGGGGAGATCATCCTGGATGGAGCACACCATTTTCCCATTGTTCCCTGAATCTCTGTCTCTAATCCTAAAAACAGCAACCACGGTCTCTGGTGAGTTTTCTGCAATTGGACTAGTAAGTGATGATATGAGAATTTCTGGTGGATTATCATTTATATCTGTTACCTCAACAATCACTGTACAATTTCCAGAAAGTCCTCCACCATCTTTGGCCTGAATAGTTAATGTATAAGTTTGAATTGCTTCATAGTTCAATCTGGCTTTAAGATAAAGATATCCAGATGTTGAATTGATTTGAAATGTTTTGAGAATTCTTTCAGTGGCATAAAAAAATGCATAGACTATTTCCCCGTAACTTCCTGTATCTAAATCTCTAGCTGAGACAGTGACGACCAGGGAGCCAACCGGGCTGTTCTCAGGTACCTGCACTTTGTAGAGCGACTGCACAAATTCAGGGGCATTGTCGTTGACATCTACCACCAGGATGCGTAATAGCGTGGTTCCGGATCTGCCCGGAGAGCCGCCATCCAAGGCCGTGAGGATTAAACTGAGCTCAGGTATCTCCTCTCGATCCAGCGCTTGATCCAGTATCAATTTAGGAAGAAGATTCCCCTCCCCACCAACATGGACATTAACATGGAAATAGGCATTAGGGCTGATGGTGTAATTACTCAGGCTGTTGGTTCCAACATCTGAATCCTGTGCACTTTCTAAAGGAAATGCTGCACCTGGATTTGTACTTTCTGATATTTTCAAGAGAATCTCTTTGTCCAGAAAGACTGGAGAATGATCATTGATGTCTCTGACTTGTAGTTCAGCACGGAAAATCTGAAAAGGCTTTTCCAATAACAACTGGAAAGGAAGCACACAGGGCTCTGTGGGGCCGCATAGTTCTTCCCGGTCCAATTTCTCATTTAGTAGTAAATCACCAGTAAGCGAATTGAGCAGCAAAAATCGCATATTCTGGTCTGAAACAATTCTAGACCGTCGGTCTGAGAGTTCTCCCACCCTCAACCCCAAGTCATTGGCCAAATTGGCCAGAAAAGTTCCTCTCTCAGTTTCCTCCGCCACAAAATACCGAAGCGGTTCCGCGCCAGCCCCAAACACTCCCAGAAATAAACAGAAAACCACGACTTGCCTTTTCTGTACAGCGCGCTCCCCACTGGCCTCCATTATTTGTCAGTCTTTCAAAAACAGAACCTCTGGGCCTCCAGCAGCTCTCAGAAAGGGCAGGAACTAAATCCTTAGAGATGGTGGGATAAGGGCATTTCTCGTGGGGAGAGATCCCCACTTTTCCCTAACGCTTATCTCTGCGATTTCCTTTCCTCTTCCCTTCTGGCCAGACTTCCCTTGACGCTGGAATCTGTAACTTTCTTTGTGAGGATATTTTTTTCCCCCTTCTCTTTTTAGCCAGCAGCGCCACCTTGCGTTTTGTGCTTGTTATTCCTATTCTCAAGAATAGGGGAAGGAAAAAAAAAAAAAAAAAGATGGCGGATTGAAGGCATTCTGCAACAGGACTGAGTTTTTCGTGTCCTTGCTGTTTCATGTCACCTCTTTTCTTCAAGTGGTTGCAGTAATGCTAGTAAGTAATAGCTTGTTCTCATTTCCCCCTGTGATAATCTGAATTCGTAGCAAAAAAATGAATCTCTTGTTTTCTTAAATCTAGGGACACTCTGGCTCCCCACCAAAAATCTTTTAAAAATCTGAAGAAAACCTTCTCCTATCCCAAAAATTGATAGTAAAGAATATGAAAGAAAATGAAGCCTTAATCAAGAAGCCAAGAAATATTGGTTCAGGATATTTTGTTTATTTGTAAGTCACTTAGCAATGAGGAAGTCTACACAAGCAGAATAACAGATCTTTATCAGTTTCTTGTGCATTATATAATACTTACATTTTCAAGGTCTTCACTCTTCACCCATGGTATTTTCTGGAACACTTTATGCTGCACAGCCTTCAACCTTCACTTACCTTAAGTATTATTTATAATTTATTATTCATAAACAATTTCAATGGCCAGGATCTCCAACATCCAGTGAATACTCTAAAATTGTAGTAGCAAGTTAAGTCAATCTTGCAGTTATGTTTCTAGTATTTCATCTTTAACTACTGGTGGTTGATCTCAATTTGAGAAAAATACTTTTAAAAAACATCAATCATCTTTTCTTTATTCTTTCACAATTAAGGTAATTTTCATGTTTGTTTAAATTTTCTCTTTATACTTAAGCTTTTTTAATTCTTGAGTCATTGATATGAATGAAATTTAACCATGATGTCTTATAGTTTTGGTGTACAGATAGATTTGATGTGTCAACATGATTTTAGGATTTTTCAGCCCCACATGGTTGTGTGTGTTTAACTTCTATGGTTTTTGGTATTAAACTATCATTCTGGCCTCATAGAATGGGTTAGGAAGCCTTACATCTACTTTTGTATGGCAGACTAGTTTTTTATAAACATATTATTATTATTTGTTTCTACAAGCTTAATTTCAGCCTGCCTTGTAAACTGGTTGGAATGGTGACTTTGATGATGATGGTAGATCCATGACTATTTTTTCCATTTCACCTTTGGTTATAAATCTGTTCATGTTTTGATTGCTTTTTAAGTAACTTGTGTTTTATTTAAAAAACATTTTTTTTCTAGTTTTCAAATTTTATTGTATTACTTACCTTTAGTTGTATCTCTATTATTATTACAATATTTAGTATTTTATCTCCTATTTTTGAGGCTTAAAAAAGCTTTATTTTACTGATATTTTAAAATGTATTTTATTTCAAAATAACATATGACTTTTGTTCAAAACCAAATAGTGCTGAGAGGCTTATAATAAAATACAATGGTTCTCTGCCATTTCCCTTCTCATTTTTCCTGATTCCCACCCCAAATAAAGAGGCAGCCATTTAAAATTCTTTAGCTATTTTTTCCCTTAGTCTCTATTCTGATGTATCTTGATTGATTTTACAGATTACCAATTGATTCCCTAATACATTGGATTACATTTTAACCCTTTCATACTTTTTTTCACTGGTAACATTGGGAACTTTGTTATTTACTAATTATATTTTCTTTATTTATTCTTGAAGTTAATAATTGCCTTGCTTTTTCATTTCTTGTTATGCTTTCAATAATTTCAGTTGCCTTTCAAAATGGTGATTACCATCTTTCCTGAGACATCAATTTTTCTTTAAATTGAGAGGCTGCTTACTACAACCACAGCAGACCTATTTATTTTCAGGTTCTATCTTGGAACTTCCCTTTGCTGTCATTCTTGGAATACTCTTTTCCTTTTATTCTGGTTTATATTTTCATATTTTCCCATTTTATCTACTGTGTTAATAGATCACATTTTCCAATAGGGTCATCTGATGGAAATGGTGATACAATATCAAGGAGCTCACTGATAATATCTTCAAAATGGCTATCTCTTGAGTTACACAACTCCAGACTGGACTACTGTTATGTTCATTATTCTTGAGACACAGTTGTCATTCTGGGATCATCCTTCAATACCATCTGGAGATTGATTTCACTTGTCTTATTTTGTATCTTTTATTTTTTGTTTTTCTTCCTCTTTACTTTCTCATTTTTTTACATCTTCCTGTAATTTCCAGAGAATGATATATAATAATGAGATTTTGTTGTGATCATAAATGTAACAAGATATCTTTATAATTTCCTCCATCTGTTAAAAAGTATTCTTAAGTTACTTCATTGATAATTTCTTTCTCTTCCTCTCACCTTTTGGAATTCTTGTGATTCAAATGTTGGACCTCTGATATGGTTCTAATTTCCTTCTTTTTTTCTTTTCTGTTTGTCAGTTTTGCAGTATTTCCTAGGATATTTTCTAAACTTTATTTTCAAGCTCTTATACTGATATTTTAATTTATTTATTATATTCATGTTTTCCAAGAGCTCTCCGTGTACTTATTTCTTAAATGCAATAATGTCTTCTTTTATCTGATGATATTAATAATTTTCCCTCTGTTGTTTTTTGCAAACTTCTATTTTCCCCCAGTTACTTTTTTCCTTTGCTTTGTTTTGATTATTATATTTCTTTCTGGAAACCTCAAGTGATTGTTCTTTTTTGTTTGTTTCTTTCTTTTTTTGGTTTGGGTCTTTTTTGTTTTCCTTTCTTTTTTGGAACTGGGGATCAACCCCCCCCCCCATACAAGGCAAGTGCTTTGCCACTGAGCTACATCCCAATCCCAAGTAATTGTTCTTAATTCATTTCAGGAGATTAAGAGGTATAACACAGCTCTGAGCAAGTTGTTAGTGCTGGTCCATTTTGATCTTCATTCCAAGGCCAACTGGGAGCACTGATGATTGAGGAAACCCTGATAATATGATTAGCTCTTTCCCCATAGTTTACCCAAAAGGAAAAAGTAAGGATTGAAAAAGGTAAAGGATTGAGTGGGGAAAGAGGATTGGAAGTTGACATCAGGATAATCTAGGTTCATTACCAAATGACTCCACTAATCTGAATGGGCCAATACATAGAATGTTGATTTCTTTCTCATGCTATATATCCTGTACATTTCATCATGGGTCCCTCCTTATAGCATTCAGTTAGGAATCCAGGCTTTGCTCATCATCACCGTGATGGGAAAATGTGTTGAGCTAGTCACTGTATCTGAAAATTTCAGCTCAGAAAGGAAATTACATGGCCATACATAACTTTAAAAAATAGAATTGAAATTCTATCATGTGTCTGAAAAGGGAACTTAAGTATTTGTAATTGGTTCTAATGACTGTCATATCTTTTTAACAATCAAAATTCAAAATTATAATTAATGGTTACTTACTTTTCACTACCACTGTCCTTAATTTTGCCAGTAGAACCTTTTTTTATAATGGACCTTGCCTTTTGACATTCATCACAGTTTAAACTCTAGACTTGTTAGGGCCAGGGAGATAGGCTACTCAGTGACTGAAGTGGAGAAATGTGATCCAACTGCTAGAGGTTTAACTGCTTCTCAGGCAGCTTTAACACAGTTCTCCTTACATGGCACCCTATCATTATTTCCAGAGTATCTAGCTGATACCTCTAAACTGTCTGCAGTCTAAACAGGATTGGTTCTCACCTTACCCCATTGCAGGGTTGGTGTTGGGTTGTCAGGTCTACTAAGGAATCCACCTGCTTTCCTGCTTCTAAGATTTTCCTATGTTGTCTCATACACTATTCTACCCATTTTTTGTTTTCTTTTTAGTTATACATGACAGTAGAATCCATTTTTATATAATTATAAAGGCATGGAATGTATCTTGTTCTAATTCAGTCCCTAGTACTTCTCCTTACACTTCCTTCCCCCACCCCCTACTCTCTTTCCTCCATTGATCTTTCTGCCATAATAATGGCTTTTTAAAATGAAGTTTTATTAATCTCTCATATAAAAGGAAGCTGGTAGCTGAAATGAACTCCATGATACCTGGGATCCAGTCTTACTTTATCATTGACTTGATATATTCAGAACATGGCTTTTATTTCTTAGTCCATTATATCTCTAATCATACCAACAAATAAAAGGAAGAGAGATGTTCCTTCATTTAAAAAATACTCCCATGAAGTACTACATTGATATAACTTAGTTGCAAGATGGAAAATGCAATCTATAATTCACATATCTACTTGGGAAGCTAAAATGTGGGAGGTCTCATTTTAACATAATTAAGGAATAATATATATTTGGGTAAAGTTAGGGTGTATATTATACTAACTCAGACCTGACCTATATCCTCAACTACCCACTGGGACCAAGGGTTAGGCAAGTGCTCTACCACTGAGCCACAACCCTGGCCCAGGAGCTTTTTATTTCTGAAAATTATGGTGTAGACAATTCAGATGAGCCTCCTGTGGAAAAAAGTGGTGGACATAACTTTTTAAAGAAGGCTAAAAACCTAGTAGAATAATATACTAAAAACAGTAGAAAACACAGTTAAACCTACAACAGAGGGGTAAGTAATATATAAGAACAACCAACTTTCCTTGGGAAATTTTTAAACATTCATATTTGGCTTGGATCTGAAGTTATGTGCCATTAAAGAAATATAAACCAAGGCTTTGGTTCATATTTGCAAACATATTATAGGAAAGTATTACCCATATAAAGGGAATCTACAAGGTTATATTATAATGTTAGTACAATCTAAACATCAACAGATCAAAATTTGCCCTCCCTCTAGTTCCAAGGAATTTAGAATGTGAAATAAAATATGCCTCAGAAGTTGTAGCTATCGATTGATTCTTTTGTATATTGTTTTTTGAACATGCATAGATCAAATTGCAAGAAACTTCAAGTTATAAGCTTGGTTTGTGATGAATCTTGATTTGTGGTGGTCCCCTATACATGTTTCCAATATCCCAACTGAAGCAAATGAAAACCCATTTTAGAGATATAGACAAGCTTTGTGGACACCTCACAAATCCATTTTAAGGGCAATCAATCATGTGAGTCAATCATGCTAAGTGAAATAAGCCCATCCCCTAAAACCAAAAGCCAAGTGTTCTTTCTGATATGTGGATGCTAACACACAATTAAGAGTGAGAAACAAAGAATAGAAGTTCATTGGATTAGACAAAAGGAAATGAAAGGAAGGGGGGAGGGGAATGAAGGGAAGGGGAGATTGGAGTAGAAAAGATAGTAGAATGAATCAGACATAACTTTCCTATATTCATATATGAGTGATATCCTAATTAGAATAAGTTATAATCCTAATTAGAATAAGTTATACTCCATGTATGTATAATGTGCCAAAATATACTCTACTGTCATGTCTGAAAAGAAAAAATTAAATAAAAAGAGAAAAATCAGGAGTCATACAAAGAAATAAAGACAACATGAAAGAGAAGCTGCAGAAACAAATACAGAAGAAATAGGCCCTCATAAACTTCAGATATTGGAAATATTTGACAGAATTTTAAATCAATTAAATTTATCATATATAAATAAATAAATGAAATGCCTGAAAATATCTGCATGGACCAGATTGAAAGGGCACACTCAATTCCAGGGGAAAAATATATAAAATAATTGAGATGTAACCTAATAATGATAATGATCAAGAATAGAAGACAAATTACCCAAAGGGGGAAAAACAGATTTCAAATTTCCTCTGAGAAACATTTAATACACAATATGTCTGTAAAGTTTTGAGGGAGAGCTGGGGTTGTGGCTTCAGTGGTAGAGGGCTTGCCTAGCACATTCGAAGCCCTGGGTTCAATCCTCAGTACCACATAAAAATAAATAAATAAAGATATTGTGCCCAACTAAAAAAAAAATAAATAAATAAAAAGTTTTGAGGGAAAGAAATTTTTGGCTTTGTAATTTCACACCAGTCAATAAGTTGCTCAAGTACGAAGATAACAATGCAGCAAACAGGAAAGAATTAATAAAACATTACATTAGTACTCATGAGTGCCTTTTGGAAAAAACTAAGGATGAAATTCAGCCAACTTACAAATGAATGGAGAAACTGACAGAAGGACTAATATAATACTTGATGTCAATGAATTTTTGAGGAAAAGAAAGTCAACTGAAATATTTTATACCTAGCTAAATTGTACTTTTTAGGAATCTAGAATTCAAAAAGTGCAGCAACTATAAATTCATTGGAGGGCAGGTACTGGGGATTGAACCCAGGGGTTTTCTACCACTGAACTACTCCAGCCCTTTGTATTTATTTTATTTTATTTTTTTAATTTACTTGTTTCACTAAGTTGCCCAGCCTGGTCTGGAACTTGTGATCTTCCTGCATTAGTCTCCCAAGTCACTGAAATTACAGGTGTGCACCTCTGTGCTAGCTTAAACTCTTATTTAAAGGACTACATCTGATGAAATAAAGCAAAAGAATAGGTTAAAAACCATAAATGAGTCAGGTAAGGAGAAGCTGGGATAATATGACTAAAGATTGCATTTCATTCCAGTTTGAGCATACCAGTTTCCCTTACAATCACTCCTTAAGCCTCATTAAGGTGATAGAAAGCAAAGGCTTTTAAATAAATGAACTTTTTATTTTGTTTGTGGTTCTGAGGATTGAACCCAGGGCTTTTCGCATGTGAGACAAGCACTCTACCAACTGAGATATATTCCCAGCCCCAAATGAACTTTTAAAGACAAGAATTGGAGACCACCAAAATTATGGAAAAATGAAAAAATATAAACAATTGGTAACTGACACATTTCACTATTTTCTGCTTTAAAAAGAGAAGGGGAAAATTTTAAGAAGAAAAATTCAGCCAAAGTAATGATTCAAGTTGAGAGTCCAGGAAGAGGCTAAAGGACTATATTGATTGAAAAATCTGTTTATGGAGTACTTAAATCTGAGAATTCCTTTACTAGTCAGTGAAGCAAGGTACATTCCCTTTTCTCATAGTGACAGAAAATGAGATATTAAGTATCTCTAAAGGTTAAATAGAAAAGTCCGTGAATAAAGGGACACAGAATCAGCTGGGGATGAGGCTGAGATCTTCATGCGAAGAAGGTTAAATGTTTTCTACATACTGATTAGTACTACATCCAAGAAACTTTCAAAGTGCTTGGTATCAACTTTTTAATACCTTTCATCCCACCCATGCCCACCCTTATTAAACATGTCTCTGGAGAATAACCTGGTCCAAGATAAAAGACTTAAAATATTGACTTTTAGTCCCCAAACAATATATTCCATTTCAATACCTTAAGGTGAGGACCACCACTCCACTTGTCCCATGTAACATTTAATGTCTAATCCACTTTTCACTGCCCCATTAAAACAATAAAAACACAGTCAAGCAGTGAAATAAAAAGTCTCTATCATGAAGGTCGAGACCAAAAAAAAACAGAATGAAAAATAACTTAGAAGAAAAATAAAGTGCTAGTATTAGAAGAAATATTTTAAAAACTTAAAATTATATCTTCAGAGAGAACAAAAAATGCCCACTCCCTGTAATAAAATAAAAGACCACAGATGGATTAAAGACCTAAAGGTGAGGGCTAAAACCATAAAACCTTTAGAAGAAAAAGTGTAAACCTTCATGATCTTGCATAAGGCAATGATTTCTTAGATAATAACAACTGAAGTACAAGCAACAATTGAAATGAAATAGAACAAAAGTAACACCATTTTGTTCTGACCTGACTTCACTGTATGCTTGCTTAAAATGTTTTCTTTTCAGCCTCCTGACAGCTGCCTATGTTGACACTTCAGCAGGACCTTCCCATGTTCTTGACTATAGCCCTAATATATAACAAAAATGACTAATCAAAACAATTCTCATATAATCAAAATATGTCTCAACAAGTTCTTTTCTGGGCACATGTACATCAATTATCCTTGTGGGTTTTGGTTTTTGCCTTCATAAATTCTGTACTTCCAAAATTCAAGTGCTGGGAGTTCTTTGAAACATTAGCCTGCTCCTAACCACTTGCCTGGCATGCTCATTAAAAGGCTTTTTTTTCCCTTTCAATTTGGCTTAACAAGTGTGGTAGTCTGTAATTCTCATACATTCGGTAACAACAATAACAACAAAAAGATAATTTGGGCTACATAAGTTTTTTAAAAAAGCTTTTGTGCTTCAAAGGAAAATAGTAATGATAGAGAATGGAGAAATATCTAAAAATAATATATCTGATAAGAGTCTAGTCCATAATATTTAAAGAATTATTACAATTCAACAGTAAAAAATAAAAATTTGGGCTGGCCTGTAGCTTAGTGGTAGAGCGCTTGCCTAGCATGCATGAGGCACTGGGTTCAATCCTCAGGACCACATAAAAATAAACAAATAAAATAAAGGCATTAAAAATAATTAAAAAATAAAAATTCAATGGTAAAATCAGCAAAGGATATGAGTTGACATTTTCCCAAATAAGATACTTAAATGATCAACAAGTATTTGAAAAAATGCACAACATCATTATTTATTTGGGAACTACAAATCAAACCACAATGATGCTATTTCCTACTTTTTAGGATAGCAAGAGTTAGAAAGAAAAATAACAAGAGGATGTGTAGAAATTGGATCCCTCATATACTATGGATAGAAATATAAAATACTTCAGTCAATTTGGAAAACAGTTTTGATGATAACTCAAAAGTTATGCATAGCCACTATATGACCTAGCAATTCTAATTTTCAGTATATTTTAATCTTCAATTTCAAGAGAATTGAAAACATATGTCCACACAAAAACTTACACATGAATGTACATAGCAGTATTATTAATAATAACCAAGAATAGACATAAACCCAAATAAATGTCTATCACTGAAGAATAAACAAAATGTAGCACGTTCATACAATGAAATACTATTAAACCACAAAAAGGAAAGAAGTACTGATACATACTAATTCATAGATGAACCTTGAAAACATTATGCTAAGCAAAGGAATCTAGACACAAATAGTTACATATTGTGTTATTCCATTTATATGAAATGTCCAGAACACCAAAGAGATAGAAAATTGATTAATGGTTCCTAGAGGTTAGAGGAAGGAGGTTATGAAAGTGGTTGCTAATGGGTACTGGATTTTGGGGATAACAAGTGAAAATGTTCTGGAATTAGTGGTAATAATTGTACAACATTTTGCATATACTAAAAATCCAATGGATTCTATTTTTAAGGGTTATTGTTATGGTATATGAATTATAGCTCACCAAAGAATTTAAAACCAGAAGGCTTCTGTCAAAATAAAAATTCATTGAACAAAAAAATAGTTTTTGAAAGTAAAACTGATATCAAAAGTTTAAAATTCAGTCAGAAGCATGCAAAAATAAGCGAGAATATTTGCTAGAATCCAGGAAAATAAGTACGAAAGATAATAACAACTATAAGAAAAAGTGAATATTAAACAACTTACTGTTAAATCAACAGATCAAGGATGAAATCAAGAAGGAAATTTTAAAAATATTTCAAACCAATGAAAATAGAGACACAACATACCAAAGCCTATGGGGTACTGCAATAGCCATACTTAGAGGGAAGTTCATAGCAATAGTGCCTATGTGAAAAAAGCAGAACAATATTATATAAACAACCTGTTGCTGCCTTTTAAGGAATTAGAAAAACACAAACCCAACCCAATATTAGTATAAGCAAAGAAATATTAAAGATCAAAGGGTAATTCAGCTGGGTGGAGTGATGCACACCTGTAATACCAGCTACTTGGGAGGCTGAGGCAGGAGGATGTAACTTTGAGGCCAGGCTTGAAAATAGTCCCTGTCTCAAAATGTTAAAAAAAAGGACTGGATTTGCTCTACAGTAGTAGAGCAAACATGGGTTTTATCCCTAGTATCACAAAAAAATAATAAAATAAAATAAATAAAAGATCCAAGGAGAAATAGAGACTAAAAAAACAATGCCAAATATCAAAGAAATAAAAAGCTGGTTCTTCAAAAAAATACATAAAACTGACAAACCTTACCTAGATTAAGAAAAATAGATGGCTCAAGTAAAATCAGAGATTAAAAAGGAAACATTACAACTGATACCATGGAAATAAATATAAAGGTTCTTTAGAGAGTATTATGATCAGTTATATGCTAATAAATTTGATCATCTAGAAGAAATGCCCAAATTCCTGGACATAAAAACCTTACCCAGATTGAATCATGAAAAAATAGTGAAAATCCAAAGAGTCTCATAACAACTATAAGATTGAATCAGTAATAAAAAGTCTCGCATCAAAGAAAAGCCTGGAACTAGACATCTTCACTACTGAATTCCACCAAACATTAAAAGAATACATAACATCAAATTTCTTAAATTATCACAAAAAAATTGAAGAGAAAGGAATTCTTCCCAACATATACTCCGATACCAAAACTGGACAAGGACACAGCAAAAATAAGAAACTAGGGCTGGAGATATAGTTCAGTTGATAGAATGCTTGCCTTGCATGCACAAGGTCTTGGGTTAGATCCCTAGCACCATATACACACAAAAAGTAGGAAACTGCAAGGCAATATCCTTAATGAACAAAATACTGGCAGACTGGATCTAGCAAAATACTGGCAAACTGGATCTAATAGCACATTTAAAAGATTACTCACGGACTGGGGTGTGGCTTAGTGAGAGAGCACTTGTATAGCATGCATTTGGCCCTGGGTTCATCCCTACCATCACCCCTCCACACATCCACACACATACACACAAAGATTATTCACCATGATCAAATGAAGCAAGGATGGTTCAACATAAAATGTTATTTTTTTAAACAAAGGGGAAAAGAAAGAAGAAACGTTAAATATCAACCCAGGAGCTCACTATAAATTAAAAGGAGTTATAGAAAACAAAGAACATTGAGTGGAGGAAATAATTTTTTAAATGACAAAACAAACCCACAAAATTCTTAAACATGTCCTAGTTTGAAGAGTACATCTCAAGATTGACAGGTCTCACTGAGTACCTAGCACAATGAGTGACAAAAATTTTTTCCACTATAACACAATAGTGAAATTCTAGAATGCTGGTGCTATATATAAGAAGGTAAATTCATATAAAGTTTCTCAGCCCCAACACTACTGGCATTTGAGGTCAGTTAATTCTTTGTGGGAAGCTGACCCATGGATTGTGGAATATTTAACAGCATATCTACCAAGGAGAAGAATGTTCTACAGTTGTGAATATCAAAATGTTTCCAGACATTGCCAAATGTCTCTGGGTGGTAAAATTGCTCTGGTTGAGATCCAGAGACCCAGAGGGAAAACAGTGGTTCTCAGAGAAACATGGATGGTCAGAATGTTAATGCATATTCGACACTGGAGATTAAAAGACAGAGGAGGAATGCCTTCAAAGTACTAGCAGCAAATAATTCCACCTATAACTTTGCACACAATAAAATCTTCACACTGAATCTTTTGACATCTAGAATTTTAAGATATTCAATCTCTCAATACATTAATAGCAAATATTCTTTAGGAACTCCAAAGAAAATAATAAGAGAGAAGTAGAAAATCCAGAAAATTGAATCAAATGCAAAAGGAAGATAAGATTCCCATTATGAGAGTAATGCAAACTACTAGCTATGCAATAGGTCTAGAGAGCAAATAGTATACTGTTGAACAGGAGTTTGTTTTGCTCTAGAGTGGCTTGAAGAGAAAATAATGAAACTAATAGATATCTTTTTGAGTCTAAATATCAAATTGTGAGCTTTAGATTTTAGAAAGCATGGGAATACCTTAAAACTATGTAGATAGAGAAGTAAATAAGATGAAAAAGGAGGCAACTATTAATTTAAGGCTAAACAAAGTGGCTTTTCTTTTTTCCTCTTGAGGCTCAGATGTAATCAATATTTGCATAGTATTAATTATTTATACACAATATAAACAATTATGATATTTCTAATTTGGAGGATGGAGTAGAGAAAATGTAAAAGTATATGTGTATGTGTGAATGTTTGTGTGTGCTGTTTAAGAAAGGAAGTAAAGGATATCTAAAACTGAAAATAGAAAAAAGCAGTTTATAGACATATTATTTAGAAATACAGAAGTAGTGGCTGGAGAGGTAGTTCAGTTGTAGAGCACTCATCCAGAATATGTGAGCCCTGGTTTCTATCCCCAGCATTGCAAAAATTTAAAGCCAACAACAAAACAAACCATGTCTTATTTAAAAAAAGTAAATAGGGAAGAACAGATACAATTATCAAAAGTGATTACCTCTGGGCACTCAAATGAAATTTAAAAATGTAGCATTATATGAATTTCAATTAAAAATATAAAATGACTGATTATAGAAGTTATCTTTTCAAATATATTGTAAATGTTACAAATATTGATAAGGTAATTTATAGGTATATATCACACAAAATATAAGCCTGATGAGGAGAGAGGAGATTTAAAAGTGTTTATTTGCTCATTTTTACTTTATTATTATGTACTTGTTTTTGCAGTGCTGGAGATCAAACCCAAGGTCTCACATATGCTAAGTAAGCACTCTATCACTAAGCTACATTCCCAGCACTATTTTCTCATTTTTAAACAAAAAAGTTAAATGATGCTAATTTCTTAGTATGCACTACAGCAGCAATTTTGGAGCAGAGCTGGGGACTGAATAACCACTGAATAACCACTGAGATACATTTGCTGTTCTTCATATGCATCATAATCTTGTTTTCAAATCTCATAGATATTATTTGTCTAAGCCTAAGAAAGTTTTATAATTTCTCATTTTATTACATTTTATCTAATAATTTTAATTAGAAACTATCAGTTTATTATCAGTTTTATAAATTATCTCCACCCAACAATTCACTCATATATATTTAGAGGTATATTTTATTTATACTCTTTTTATGTGGTCTTGGGTATGGAACTCAGCTTCTTGACTGCTCATTATGTGAGCTACCACTGAGCTACACCCTCAGTCCAAATAGAATATTTTAGAATGATGTTACTTAAATTATTTCTGGATAGCAGAATTATTATGTTAATCTTATTTTTGTACTTATTATATATGTTTGAATGATGAGAGTAAATATAATTTGAAAAATAAGAGTCATTCAGTACCAAACCCATTTATAATGAAAAAGTAGTCACAAGTCTACCACTGTTTTAAAATTTTTCACGTAATAGATATTAAATTCCATAAAATAATAGGTCACCTAACCGAATGATATCAATTTTGAAAGAAACTACTCAACTTAAGTAAACACCATCCAGATAAACTATTGGTTTCTTTGAGAAAGACAATTATGTTTTTGAAACAAAACAACAGAAACACAAGTTATAAAGTCACTTAAATTTATTGCATAAATGAAAACTATTTTTTTTAAAACTAAGAGACATTAATTACAAATAATTCCTGTGGGTAATCAGTAAGTTTGGAGAATGATTATCTTAATTATAAAAAGGTACCAACGAATAAGTTGAAAAATAAACCTGAAAATATCTGTGACTTGCAAAAACAGGACCAAAAGAAAAAACACCACTTGATTTCTCTGCTATTATGTCCACGTGCAATATGTGAGATACCTAAGAAATGGAAACAATGAAAAAATAGTACTACAGGTTGAAATTCTTATACATACAATAATTACTGCCACACGTTAGTACTTTCTTTACGTGAATGAAAGGGTAAAGAATTTACAAGACTAGTGAATATAATAATTTATCTCATATTGTCAAAATCACATTCCTAATTGAACCCAAAATGATTCTTCAAGTTACGGTTTTCTTCGGTATTCTTATCAGCACCTTCACCCAGTAAGTTGGGGAGCATTGGTTTAAGAACTTGGAACTCACTAGTCTCAGAACTTCCCGCCAGGTAAACTTCATATCGATAATTCTGAGACAGGGTCCCGGTGCCACTGACATCCACCAGGTGGCCAGGAAAGTGGCCCTCAGGCACAGGGCAGACACCCAAGGGGGCTGCCCTGCGCCTCCTGCACAGCCTCACCGCCACGAACACCAGCACAGAGAAGAGGAAGAGCGAAGACACAGAGGCCAAGGCAATGACCAAGTAGACAGTGAGCGAGTCCCCCTGCGCGTGCTCAGGCGCCACTTCCGGGAGCGGCAGGTAGGGCTGGGAGAAGCCATCCACCAGCAGCACGTGCAGTGTGACACTGGCAGACAGCGGAGGCTCGCCATTGTCCTTGACCAGCACCACCAGCCTGTGCCTGGCCGCGTCGCGCTCACTCAGCAGCCTGGCGGTGCGCACCTCGCCATTGTGCGCCCACACGCCAAACAGCCCTGGCTCCGTGGCCTTGAGCAGCTGGTATGACAGCCAGGCGTTCTGGCCCGAGTCTCTGTCCACTGCCACCACCTTGGTGACCAGGTAGCCCTGCTCTGCCGCCCTGGGTACCAGCTCTGTGCAGGGCGCAGAGGCATTCTGCATTGGGTACAGCACGAAGGGCGAGTTGTCATTTTCGTCCAGCACCACCACTCGCACCAGCGCCTGGCTGCTGAGCGCGGGAGAGCCTTGGTCTGTGGCGCCCACGTGGAACTCGAATGCCTGCAGGGCCTCAAAGTCCAGCGCCCTCAGCGCGAACAGCTGCCCGTTGTCTGCGTTTATGGAAACCAGCGAGGCGAGAGGCAGGTGCGGGTCCTGGTTTGGCAGCAGCGAGTAGGTGATCTGGGCGTTGGTGCCTGAGTCTCTGTCAGTGGCACTGATGGTGCCTATGTGCAGAGCGGGCTGGTTGTTCTCGCGCACCAACAGTGTGTAGGATGTTTGTGTGAAGGCAGGGGCGTTGTCGTTGACGTCGGAGACGAGGACGGTTATGTTGTGCTTGGTTTTCAGCCTGGGTGTCCCCAAGTCGGTGACGGTGATGACGATGTTGTACTGGGCTCTGGTTTCTCTGTCCAGTGCTCCTTCTGTGACCAAAGTGTAGAAGTTTTCTACTGTGGGTTTCAGAATAAAGGGCAGATGGTCTTGAATGGAACACATCATTTTTCCGTTGTCTTTAGAGTCTGGATCTGAAATTCTGAAAATAGCAACTACAGTTTCTGGGGAATTTTCTGGGATATCATTGATAAGTAATGACATAGTCAGTTCAGGGGCGTTGTCATTTACATCCATCACTTCTATGACGACAGTGCATTTTCCTGAAAGACCTCCACCATCTGAGGCCTCAATTTCTATGTGGTAAGAGTCAATTTCTTCAAAATCCAACAGTTTTTTTAATCTAATTTCTCCTGAGGCTTTATTTATTTCAAAGGCCTGAATGACTTGATTTGGGGATTGGAAAAATGAGTAGGTGAGCTCCCCATAGATCCCAGCATCTAGATCTCTAGCGGTGACGATTATGACAAGGGAACCTACAGGGCTGTTCTCTGGGATCTGCACCTGGTAGAGTCCTTGAGCAAATTCAGGGGCATTGTCATTGATGTCCAGAACCAGGATGAGAACCTGGCAAGTTCCAGTTCTGGGCGGAGACCCACCATCCAGAGCTGTGAGGGTTAACCTGAACTCGGGTTGCTCCTCTCGGTCCAGGGCTTTTTCCAGCACCAGCTCGGGGTATTTCCTGCCGTCGCTGTGATTGCGAGTGAGAAGGTGAAAATAGGAGTTGCTGCTAATTATGTAGTTCTGAACTGTGTTGCTACCAACGTCCAAATCTTGAGCTATTTCCAAAGGAAACAGAGTCCCTGGTTGGCTGCTTTCCGCGATTTTAAGGAGGATTTCCTTTCCCAAGAATTCTGGGGCATGGTCATTTACATCTTGGAGGTGTAGTTCACCTTGAATAAACTGCACCGGGTTTTTCACTAACACCTGGAAATGCAGTATACATGGATCCGTGTCCCCGCACAACTCCTCTCGATCCAATTTTTCTTTTAGGAGCAAATTCCCACTCTTTTGTTCAAGCTCTAAGTGCTGTTTATTCCCTTGGGAAAGAATCTGGGCGCCCCTCTTGGCCAGCTCCCCTATGCCCAGCCCTAGATCGTTTTCTAGGTTGGACACAAAAGAACCGCTGTCTCTTTCTTCTAGAATGGAATACTTAACGGTTACACTGCCCACCTCCCACAGTAGAAACAAGAAAATAGTGATGGTCACTTGCCTTTTCTGAGGCGCTTTGGGGAGCGGAGACTCCATTGTTCCTTCGGGTCCAAAAGATGCAGTATTTTAATACACAATAATTGATTTGTATCCAACTCAGCTATCTAGATTTAATAATGTTAATCTTTTTTTAAAAAAAAATACGATTGACATAGTGGGAGCTGCTTCTTTGAAATATTCTTACCCCTAGAAATGTAACACGGTTCCTTTTTAAACTGCTGGAAACTGTTCAGTTTTCAAGGAGTCACTGGCTCCAGTTTTTTCACTCTCTTAGCCTGCAGCGCCACCAAGCGTTCTGCTTTACAAATTCAGATAATTTTTTATTTCAAAGTACATAGCAAGAGCTACCATAAATTGTAGGTCATAGTGTTTATACAATCCCCTTTCCTGAACCCATTTTGCAATATTATTCAGGTAGCTAACAATAGTTATAAAAACTAAAGTAATATATAGTCCTAAGTAAAATAAAATCCAGTAAACAAACTCTGCTGAGGCAAATTCATTTAACAAATATTTACCTGTGCAGGCAATCTTTTAGCTTCTAAGGATCAACAGTAAATGAAACAATTTTTTTTTGTCTTGTGGAGTTTATTTCTATTACAGATATTAATTTGTACATTTCATCAGGCAAAATTATGATTTTTAAAATCTGATTTCTGTTCCTAAATTGCAAAGTAACTATAACTCATTAAAAAAAATTAAAATGTGTTTTCTTCTCAGTCCTAGGCTTAAATAGGTTCTAGGCTTTTTTCCCTTCATAAACCCACTGGATGTAATGCCCAGTGAACTAAAGAGAAAATACCCACTCGTTTTACTTCAAACAGTGTAAGCTCAGACTTCAGGCAATGTCTTTTCTACAAACTTGAAAAAGACAATAAAGACAAAAAAGTTAAAAATATACTTTCTGGGGGAAGTGTTTTGACCTTTTGCACTAGACAGGAGTCTATTCTGGTGTACATTTTCTGGCCTATGGAGTCCTGGGAATTGAAAAACTACAAAATACACTCTACTGTCATGTATATCTAAGAAGAACAAATAAAAAATTACAAAAAGTAAAACAAGAAAAAATTTAAAATAAAATTTAAAAAGAAAGAAAAAGAACAAAGTTCCAACTAATGCCATGTGGTTGGAGTGTGAATAGTGAAAGAGGAAAAATCTTCTCAACAAAAAATAATTCTATTTGACAGAGGAAAGGATAAGTATCTGAAAATTTCAAATAGTAAATGTTATCAACACTCTTCAAGCCAATTGGCAATCATCCATAAAAATTGGATTTATTTGGTTACAAAATACAGTGAGACCTACTTTCGTTTTAATTAAGTATGAAAATAAAAGTTCACTTGTCATTTAATGTGAATTGTCTGCCTTTTGTAGCAAGTTGAAATGAAAATTTTCATTAAAAAGTCACAACAATAACTGATACAAAAAAGAGAAAATGTTAGGTTAACCTGTGACTGTAAATGGTTTTGTGGCTAATAGAGATAAAAGATGCTTGCACAGCAATAGAAAGGAAAGTCTGATATTCCTTAATTATCAGTCTAATACAGTACTTAGTTCTTGGCTAGTATCACATATAAAAGCTTGAAAACCAGAGAAATTTAAAAATATAATTTGGATTTTACAAAACAGTACCTTTGAACTTTGAAACTGTTAAACAAAAATAAGAACATAAGAAATATTTAATAACTTCACTCATTTGGCAAGGGTAGTTTATTGTAAAGAAGATATTAACATTACTTTAATCAATTTTAAACCATCATTACTGAAATTTTAATAACATTAAGCAAATATTTATTAATCATTTATAATTAGCTTAGTGTTAAGAAAAAATACTATCATATTCTTATATGAGGTTTACAAATTGCAATTTTATGTGTTGACAGTTCAGCAAAGTCTATATCCAAAGAAAGTACTAATTATTATGGTGTACTGATATGCATATAAGTATGAATGGCTATTTTTACATTTATCTGTCTTAGCATTTAGAGTTACATACACACTGATGGAGTTATCTCAAAATGAGACTTCCTTTGGGAGATTAAATACTTTCAGATACAATTTGAAAATAGTTCTCCAAAGTAGTAGAGAAATGACTGTAACCAATTCTTAGAAATAGGATTGTAAGGATTTTGGAATACAGTTTTTTGAAAGGATAGGTAATTTTAAATGTCTTAATTACTAAAAAATTACGTTTTATTTCAGTTGTCAAAAGTAGATGAGAGTTGCTACATCATGTACAACCAGATAAATGAAAAGTTGTGTTGCAATTGTGTACAATCAAAATGTATTCTGATGTCATATATACCCAATTAAAATTAATTAATTAAAAAGTAGGTGAGAGTAATAAAAAAGATGAAGCACATGGATAATGGATAAAATATGGTACATCTCTGGTATCTGACTTTTCTTCTAAAATTTCAGCATAATGAATAGTAATAAAAGAATGGGAGAATCAAAACATGAATCAATAACATGAATTTAAGTTAAAGAACATTTCCAGGAGCTGCTGCTGTACCCCACTGGCAGAGCACTTGCCTAGCATTGGTGAGGCACTGGGTTCCATCCTCAGCACCACATAAAAATAAACAAATAATAAAATAAAAGCATTATGTCTATCTACAACTACAAAAAAAGAGAACATTTCTAAACTTAATTAAGTAGGGTTTAGTATAGTAATACAATATTTCACGGAATAGGAGGCTATTCTGAAGGGTGGGACTTTCCTCAATTTCCCTCCAGTTCCCTAAGGGGGTAAGTTGGGGATAATAGGCTTCAAGAATTTGAACTCACCAGACCCAGAGTCTCCAGCCAGACACACCTCATACTGGTAGCTCTGGGACAGGGTCCCAGTGCCACTAAAGTCCACCAGGTGGCCAGGAAAGTGGCCCTCAGGCACAGAGCAGACACCCAGCGGCGCCGCCCTGCGCCTCCTGCACAGCCTCACCGCCATGAACACCAGCACAGAGAAGAGGAAGAGCGATGACACCGACGCCAAGGCAATGACCAAGTAGACAGTGAGCGAGTCCCCTTGCGCGCGCTCGGGCGCCACTTCCGGGAGCGGCAGGTAGGGCTGGGAGAAGCCATCCACCAGCAGCACGTGCAGCGTGACGCTGGCAGACAGCGGAGGCTCGCCATTGTCCTTGACCAGCACCACCAGCCTGTGCCTGGCCGCATCGCGCTCGCTCAGCAGCCTGGTGGTGCGCACCTCGCCATTGTGCGCCCACACGCCAAACAGCCCTGGCTCCGTGGCCTTGACCAGCTGGTATGACAGCCAGGCGTTCTGGCCCGAGTCTCTGTCCACTGCCACCACCTTGGTGACCAGGTAGCCCTGCTCTGCCGCCCTGGGCACCAGTTCCGTGCAGGGCGCAGAGGCGTTCTGCATTGGATACAGCACGAAGGGCGAGTTGTCATTGTCGTCCAGCACCACCACTCGCACCAGCGCCTGGCTGCTGAGCACGGGAGAGCCTTGGTCTGTGGCGCCCACGTGGAACTCGAATGCCTGCAGGGCCTCGAAGTCCAGCGCCCTCAGCGCGAACAGCTGCCCATTGTCTGCGTTTATGGAAACCAGCGAGGCAAGGGGCAGGTGCGGGTTCTGGGTTGGCAGCAGCGAGTAGGTGATCTGGGCATTGGTGCCTGAGTCTCTGTCTGTGGCGCTGACACTGCCTATGTTCAGGGCGGGTTGGTTGTTCTCGCGCACCAACAGTGTGTAGGATGTTTGCGTGAAGGCAGGGGCGTTGTCGTTGACGTCAGAGACGTGGATGGTTATGCTGTGCTCGGTTTTCAACCTGGGTGTCCCCAAGTCGGTGACCGTAATGGTGATGTTGTACTCGGCTCTGGTCTCTCTGTCCAGAGGTCCATCTGTTACCAGAGCATAGAAATTTTCCACTGAAGGTC
The DNA here is from genome assembly GCF_045843805.1 of Urocitellus parryii. Lineage (NCBI taxonomy): Eukaryota > Metazoa > Chordata > Mammalia > Rodentia > Sciuridae > Urocitellus > Urocitellus parryii. Next base: position 95,654,975 of record NC_135531.1, on the reverse strand, counting down.
TTAGAAGAAAGGGGAGATTGTCGTCTATGGAACAAATAACTTCTTGGTTAGGTCCAGAATCTGCATCAGAAACACTGAGAACTGCCACTATTATTCCTGGCAAGTTTTCAGCTATAGGGCTGTTAAGTGAGGACACAGTCAATTCAGGAGCATTGTCATTCACGTCCAGGACCTGAACGATTAAAGAGCATTTTCCGGTTAGGCCCCCACCATCTGTGGCCTCAATATCCACATGATAAGACTGAAATTCTTCAAAATCCAAAGTTTTTCTCAGTCGAATCTCTCCATTTATTGCATTTATTTCAAAGGGTTGGTTAATGTCATCGTCTTGAAATAAGGCGTAAGATACCTCCCCAAATGATCCCGCATCTAAATCTCTGGCTGAGACGGTAATTACCAGGGAGCCAGGGTGTTTGTTCTCAGAGATGTGCGCCTCATAGAGCTCCTGAGTAAACTCAGGGACATTGTCATTGATGTCCAAAACCATGATTTGAATCTCTGAAGTTCCCGATAGGGGCGGAGACCCACCATCCAGGGCAGTCAGGGTTAGTCTGAATTGGGACTGCTCCTCGCGATCCAATGCTTTGTCAAGCACTAGCTCTGGGAATTTCCTGCCGTCGCTGCGATTGCTGGTAAGAACGTGGAAGTGAGGGTTGGAGCTGATGGTGTAGCTTTGAAGGCTGTTGCTGCCAACGTCTAAATCCTGCGCCATTTTCAAAGGAAATATCTTTCCTGGCATAGTAATTTCTGATATTTTCAGGAGCATTTTTCTGGCTGGAAACTCTGGAGCATGGTCATTTATATCTCTGACTCGCAAGGTAGCCTGAAAAAACTGCAAGGGGTTTTCCAGTAACACCTGAAAAGGTAGCACACAGGGCTCAGTGGAGCCACAGAGTTCCTCCCGGTCCAGTTTTTCATTTAGCAGCAAATCATGGGTCTGTGGGTCAAGCTGCAAATGTTGCCTGCTTCCTTTGAAAACAACACGGGCGCTCCGATCTGCCAGCTCTCCCACCTTAAGTCCCAGGTCCTTTGTCAAGTTAGCCACAAACGTGCCACTTTCTGTCTCCTCCATTATGGAATACTGAACCGATTCTGAACCCACCTCCCACAAAAGCATCAGTATAATAAAGGTAGCCACTTGCCTTTTCTTGTGCTGTATTTTTGTTTTCACCATCTCCATTGTTATGTCTGATTCCAATTCCGGAGGGTAAATCCTTTTCAGCTCCCAGTTCCAGATCGACCACAGACCCTTTGAAATGTCTTTGTTGTATATAGATTTTTAATTCCTCCTTATAGCTTATCCAGCTACGACTCCCTTACCGATTACATCTATCTTAGCTCTAGCTGTAAATGTGTTCTGTATTTTCTCTTTCTTTGGTTTCTGGGTGAAGTGGGAGTCCACCAAATCTTCAGAGCTTGTATTCATTCTCTTAGCCTGCACCGCCACCACGCGGTCAAGTTATTAACTTCATGAGGTATTTTCAAGTTAACAATGCTTCTGAAATCTGAGCTTAGTTTGAATCAGTGTTACTCAAATGGAGTGTGTGAAGCACAGGCATAAGGAGTTGTTTGGAAGGCTTGTTTGTGTGCGTGTTTTAAAATTTTTGTTTTTAAAGTCAATTCCTTGGCTCCCTCCAGATATTTCAATCAAACTGGTGCTAAGGGAAATCTACACTTCAATCTTTTCCCCTATGTGATTCTCATTAAGTGATTCTGATGCATATTAATGTTTAAGAATCACTCTCTTAGGTAATAAACTCCTATAATCAACTTTGATTCTTTAGAAGTATAATTTATCTTTGATAAGCAGGGTAAAAACAATTTTATTTTTGTCAATGTTGAGGATTGAGCCTAGGGCTTTGTGCATGCTGGACAAGGCCTATAACACTGAACCACATGCCCAGTCCACAAAGTACATTATTTAGCTGTCCCAACAAACTCATCAACAAACTATCCAAATTGTAAAAGATGTTTAACACACTAATTGTAAAACAGACAATGAATTTTCTAAATTATATGACTCAAATGGCATGAACAACCTACCTACTTTGTAATGTGGTGATGTGTGCACAGTAAAGAAAACAATTAGGCTGTTAGAAGAAAAGTTGAAACCAAGAGTTACTTAGGACAGAAGCATCAAAGTAAGTTAAATGTTTCAGAAAAGGAATTAGGAACAATCAATTATATTTGTCAGAAGCTTCTTAGTGTTAATCTTCATGTTGTATTAATAGAATTGGTCATAGTTTGAAGAGTCTTGTGTATTTTGATATAACATTTTCTCAAATTCTCCTCATATTGGTTACGATGATAAAAAATGTCCTTTTCCTATGAATATATCACAATGCAAAAGAAGACATTCAAGAACTACCTTTGTCATATTTTCTTATCCAGGTCCTATAAATATAGGTCAAATAAGTTGATGTGAAAAGGTGTCTTAACATTTGAGTGAAAACCATGGAATTCAAGGACAGAACATTGTGACCGTGCTCACTTTATCCCACCAGTTTCTCCTCAGATAAATTGAAAATTATTCCATCTCCTTTCTTCTCTCCTCATTCCTCTCTCCCCTCCCTTTTTCTTTCTTCTCTCTTCTGTCCTCTCTCTGGTACTGGGGATTGAACCCAGGAGTTAACCTCTGCGCCACATCCCCAGACAGGGTTGCTTAGGATCTCACTAAGTGGTTGGGACTGGCCTTGAACTTGTGATCCTCTTGCCTCAATCACCCTAGCTGCTGGGAGTATAGGCATGCACCACCACAACTGGCAACATTTTTCTAAATATCCTGAAAGCATGGATAAAGTGAAAATATAAGAACATGAAATATGCCAAGCATAATTTATTTATGGTGGATTTCATATTTACTTAGAGGTGAAATCCACTAAGGTCAAGAAAAATTTACTTCACAGAAGAGCCAAGATGATGCAAAACTAAAAGTGAAGATATTTTCCAAATACTTCAATGCCAGGTAAAACAAATAAAACTAAATAAAATAGTCTGAAAAGCTGCGGTCATTTTATGGGTAAATCAGATATATAAAGCCATAAGGATATAGAATATCAATGTGACTCGCCTCCAGGACTCACTCACTAAATATTACTGAGAATGGACTATCCCTTGAGGATATGAACAAGAAAAAGGAATTGATGAGACAAAACCAACAATCATGATGATCAGATGGATTTAGTTTATTTTCTGAAACAAGGAAATTTATGGCTCACTTCTAAATGCATCCTTCTGAGTGGGGACTGAAGTTCTGATTCCAGCAATCTTGTCTTCCAAAGTCCTGTACTCACTCTGTATGATTGCAGCACATCAGGTGTCCTCAATACTGCTTGTTGAATTATTTCTCATTTAAAAGCAACCTTCATCAGTAGTACAGTATGTGTTCAATTTATATCAGCGAAATATCTTTGAGGACAATGATAATCATGGCAGAGAGAAAGAAGAAAGTATCTGAACATCCTCCCAAAAGATATCAGTTGGGTATGTCAAGAACTTGCCTTTTTACAGAAAGTGAATTGATTACATTAGATATCTGCAGGAGAATGCGTCTCTGATTTTATCCTTTTTGCTTTAATTTGATTTGCTTGAGTGACTTTGAATTGACTTGGTTTTCATAAACATGTTCTCACAAGGAATTATTTAAGATATTTTTATTATGGAAAATTTCCAACATATACAAAACAAACACATCATTCAGTTTCACAACATTGTCTTGTCTTATCTGTAACTTTCTCTTCAGTTTCTACCTCCACTACACATTTACTTTTTGTATTGTCCTTTTCTGGAGGTAATGTTTACATAAATTGAAAGGTACCAAACTTAATGGTACCATTGTAACAAATGAATTGATCCATGTAATACACACCTTTTTCAAGATATAGAACATTTATGCTTTCATTGTGAATAATTTTAATCATATTCTCCAACTTCTTTTAATATCTGAAGTGCAAGATCTCAATCTTTGCTTTAAATGACATAGAATGGTAGACAATGTAAAAAAAATCACAATGCCCTATGCTCTTTATGCTCATGTGTGCGGAACTGAAATTAAAGATGTCCTAAAGGTTAATTTAGCTGGATTATTACCAATGTCCTGAAAAAGTTCTTTTATGAAAACTTGCAAAGTACACTATATTTAATTTCATTTAGTTAACTTATATCATTGCATACCTTATCAAGTTGATTTCCTTTTGTGTTTCAAATATTTTTTTCCTATAATTCCATTATATCTTTCAGAAATTCTTCAAGTTTGCCAAATTGAAAGGTAAAGACTACCCTTCAAGGATGAAATGGACTTCTCACAATTCTCTGTAATTTCGTTATATGAAAAGAAAAGCACAATAATTCAGGGATAGGAAAAAGATGATATGTAAACAATCATGTAAGAAATATCTAAATAATAGGAGGTACACTGAAGGAAAATTAGAAAACATAAAAAAATTTGATGCTAAATTATATTTGAAATCTGATGTGGTGGAGTAAGAAAAATTTTGATCATTGTTGCTAGAGGTTTGTCAGTTTTATTGATTTTTTTAAAGAACTAGTTCTTGGTTTAATATATTTCTCTATTATTTTTGCTTTTAATTTCCTTGGCTTCTATCATCATCATAATTTTCTTCCTTTGGCGTGCCTTCATTTTATTTTTCTCATCTTCTTTCTAGAGTCATAAGATGGAAGTTGTAACTACCAAAGTGTTGAGTAATTGATTTAGACTTTCTATCTTTTTTAACATATTTACTTAGTGTGCTGTAAATTATCTCTCCCAAATACTGATATGTTGTACTTTTGTTTTCCATTCCTTTCAACATTTGTTGTTATTGTACTGGGAATTAAACCCAGGGGCACTCTACTATTGAGCCATATCTCCAGCCCTTTTATTTGGAGATGGGTCTCACTAAATTGCTGAGACTGGCCTCAAACTTGCAATCCTCCTGCCTCAGACTCCTGAGTTGCTGGAATTATAGGCATGTATCACTTTGCTTGGCTAACACAATGTATTTTTATTTATTTAAAAATTACTACAGATATTTTATTTTGTTGTTCATTGGTTCTTTTAGTTATGCAATAGAATTCATTTGATGTAATTATACACTCATGGAATATATCTTTTTCTACTTAGGACTCCATTCTTTAAATTTCACTTGAGACATCCTCTTTGATTCTTAGATTATTTACAAGTGCCTTGTTAAGTTTTCAAGTGTTTGAAGATTTTCCTTTTATTTTATTTTTAATTTGATTCCATTATGGTTAGAGAACCCACTCTGTCTAATTTCATTTTTAAAGTGGTTGAGGTTTGTTTGAAATGGGCCAGGATGTGGTCTACATTGTGTATGTTCTGTGAGTGTTTGATAACAATGTGTATGGAGTTGTTAGGTGAGTTGTTCTGTAAATACTGCTGAGATGCCAATAGTTCATGATATTGTTGAATTCTCTGTAACTCTGCTGATTTTTCTCTTTAGTTCTTCTATCAATTGTTGAGAGGATCCTTGAAGCCTCCAACTTGAAAATTCATCTATTTCTCTTTCAGTCTATCAGTCTTTTTGCATGTTTTGCAGCTCTGTTGTTTGGTATGTACACATTTAGGATTACTATGTTTCTTCTTTCTCCTACAATATTCCACTCTGTCTCTGATGTTACTTTATCTGACTTAATTATAGTCACTCCTGCTTTACTTTTATTAATGTTAACATAATATTTTTTCATTTTAATTTTCAATCTGCATAGAATTTTTTGTAGACAATATATAATTGAGTTGTGATTTCTTAAACCCACTCTCCCCATATCTTTGTTATAATTGATGTATTTAAGCCATTTACATTTAATGTACTTGTTGATATGTTAGAGCCTTAATGTGTTATTTTTGTTTGTTTGTTTTCTGTTGTTCTTTCTCATTTTCCTTTTGTTTGTTTGTTTGTTTGCTTGTTGTGGTGGTGGTGCTGGATATTAAAACCAGGAACTTATACATGACAAGTGAAAGCTCTGCCACAGAACTACTGTTCTTTTCCCTAAATTCCTGTAAATTACTGGGACATTTCTTCACAATTCCATCTTGATGCATCTACTTTGTTTATTAGTGTATCGCTCTATAGCTTTTTTGGTGGTTGCTCAAGATATTATTTATAAATAACTTGGAATATGCTAGTGTCATCATTTTACCAGCTCAAGTAAAGTGTAAAGAACTTACCTCCCTTTACCTTCTTCCCTTTATAACATAATTGTCTTATATATTTTCTGCAGATATACTCATAACCACATCAAAGAGTGTTATAATTTTGGACTTGACCATCAAAGGTAGTTTAGAAAACTCAAGAGTTGAAGGAAAATCTCTATTATTTACACATGTATTTATTTCCTGTGTTCTTAATTCTTTCCCAACATTCTTAAGATTCCTCTTAAAAAACTGTTTCCTTTGTGTTTAAAGAATTATTTTAGCCATGTTTTTGGCAACAGATTCTTTTCCTGAAGGTCATTTTCAATGGATATGTGATCCTGTCTTGACAGTTCATTTCTTCTATCACCTGAGAAACATTGTGCAGCTTTATGTGCTTCATGGTTTCCAATGAGAAATATCTAAATTGTTATTGTTTCTATTGGTAAGGTGTCATTTCTCTTTTTAAGATATTTCCCTGTGTTTATTTTTCAATACTTGACTAATATTTTTTTGTATAGTTTTTCTAGGTTTATCCTGTTTGGGATTTGTTTGGCTTTTATATTATCTGAGTTTATATGTCATTTTGCCAAATAAGGGAACTTTTCAGCCATCTGTCTTTCCTTTTATTGTCTTTCTTTTCCTCCTCCCTCCTCCTCCTCCTCCTCCTTTTAATGGCAGATTTCAAATTCAGGGTCTTCTACATGCTAGGTAACTGTTCTAATACTGAACTACAACCCCAGCCCCTATTATTTCATTTCAACTTCATCCTCTTACTCCTTTCCTCTTGAGAATCCAATGACACAAATGGTAGATCTTTTGTTACTATTCCACAATATCCTGGGCTCTGTTCATTTTTAAACAGTCTACTTTCTCTCTGTTGTTCAGATTAGACCATTTCTATTGTCCCATATTCTAGTTAACTGATTCATTACTTGTCTCCTCCATTCTGCTCTTGAGCTTCTCCATTGATTTTTTTGTATCAATTATTGCCCAAATTTTCATTGGCATTTCTGTGTATTTTATAGTTATTTCTAAACTTAATTAATTTATTTGTTCTAATTTGTTATACATGACAGCAGAATACATTTCAGTTCATAGTGCACAAATGGATCACAATTTTTCATTTCTCTGGTTGTACACAAATTAGAGTCACACCATTCATATCTTCATATATGTACCTAGTGTAATGATGTCCATCTAATTCCACCATCTTTCCTACCCCCATGTCCCCCTTCCTTCCCCTCCCTCCTCCTTGACCTATCCAAAGTCCCTGCATTCCTCCCATGTTCCCCCCAACCCCCATTCTGGATCAGCATCCACTTATCAGAGAAAACATTCAGACTTTTTTTTTTTTGGAGGGGGATTGGCTTACTTCACTTAGCATGATATTCTCCAGCTCCATCCATTTACCCCCAAATGCCATGATTTTATTCTTTTTTAATGCTGGGTAATATTCCACTTCATATATATATACCACAGTTTCTTTATCCATTAATTTATTGAAGGACATCTAGTTTTGTTCCACAATTTAGCTATTGTGATTTATACTATATCAACATTGTTGTGGTTGTGTCACTGTCGAATGCTGTTTTTAAATCCTTTGAGTATAGATCAAAGAGTGGGATAGCTGGGTCAAATGATGGTTCCATTTCAAGTTTTCTAAGGAATCTCCATACTGCTTTCCAGATTGGTTGCACCAATTTGCAGTCCCACTAGCATTATAAGAGTGTGTCTTTCCCCCCACATCCTCAACAACACTTGTTGTTGCTTGTATTCTTAATAACTGCCATTTTGATCAGAGTGAGATGAAATCTTAGAGTACTTTTGATTTGTATTTCTCTAATTGCTAAAGATGTTGAACATTTTTTCACATATTTGTTGATCAATCATATATTTTCTTCTGAGAAGTGTCTGTTCAGTTCCTTGGCCCATTTATTGATTGGGTTATTTTTTTTAGCATTAAGTTTTTTTGAGTTCTTTATATATCCTGGAGATTAGTGCTCTGATGTACATGTGGTAAAAAAATTGCTTCCATTCACCTCACTGATTGTTTCTTTTGCTGAGAAGAAACTTTCAGTTTGAAAGTATCCCATTTATTGATTCTTGATTTTATTTATTGCACTTTGGGGGTCTTGTAAGGAAGTTGGGGCCTAATCCAAACGATTAAGATTTGGGCCTACTTTTTCTTCTATTAGGTGCAGGGCCTCTGGTCTAATTCCTAAGTTCTTGATCCACTTTGAGTTGAGTTTTGTTTTGTGCGTGGTGAGATACAGAGGTTAACTTCATTTTGCTACATATGGATTTCCAGTTTTCCCAGCACCATTTATTGAAGAGGCTATCTTTTCTCCAATATATTTTTTGGCACCTTTGCCTAGTATAACTGCATTTTTGTGGGTTTGTCTCTGTGTCCTCTATTCTGTACCATTGGCCTACAAGTCTATTTTGGTGCCAATATCATGTCACTTTTGTTACTATTGCTCTGTCGTGTAGTTTAACATTTATATTGTGTTGTCTCCTGCTTTACTCTTCTTGCTAAGGATTGCTTTGATTATTCTGGGTCTCTTATTTTTACAGATGAATTTCATGATTTCTTTTTCTATTTCTATGAGGAATGTCATTGGGATCTTGATTGGAATTGCATTAAATCTGTGTAGTGCTTTTGGTGGTATGGTCGTTTTGCCAGTATTAATTCTGCCTATCCAAGAACAAGAGAGACCTTTCCATCTTGTAAGGTCTTCTTTAATTTCTTTCTTTAGTTTTCTGTGGTTTTCATCGTAGAGATCTTTCACCTCTTTCGTTGATTCCCAAGTGGTTTTTTTTTTTTTTGAGGCTATTGTAAATGAGGCAGTGGTCCTAGTTCCTCTTTCAGAGGATTTGTTACCGATGTACAGAAATGCATTTGATTTATGGGTATTGATATTCTATCCTGACACTTTGCTGAATTCATTTATTAGTTCTAGAAGTTTTCTAGTGGAAATTTTCAGATCCTCTAAGTATAGTATCATAATTATCAGCAAATAGTGATAGCTTGAGTTCTTCTTTTCCTATCTATACCCTTTTAATTTTTTTCATCTGTCTAATTTCTCTGCTAGAGTTTCAATGACTGTGTTAAATGTAAGTAGTGACAGAGGGCATCCCTGTCTTGTTCCAGTTTTTAGAAGGAATGCTTTCAATTTTTCTCCATTTAGAATGATGTTGGCCCTGGGCTTAGCTAGATAGCTTTTACAATGTTGAGATATGTTCCTGTCATCCCTAATATTTCTAGTGTTTTGAGCATGAAGGGGTGCTGTATTTTGTCAAATGCTTTTTCTGCATCTATTGAGATAATATGGTTCTTAAACTGATGTGATGAATTACGTTTTTTGATTTCCATATGTTGAACCAACCTTGCATCCCTGGGATGAACCCCACACTTGATTGTGATTGTATTTTCTATTTTTTTGCACAGACTTAATATTTCTTTGCTTAAACCCTATTTTCATTTATTTCATAATTGCTCATTGAATTATGTTCAAAATTGCTTGTTGAAGCACTTTATGATGTCTACTTTAAAATCTTCTCCAGATAATTCTAACATCTCTGTCTTCTTGGTGTTGGGGTATCTATTAATTGTCTGTTACACTCACTTTGATATCTTCCTGGTTCTTGGCATGACCCAGATAGTTCCTTCCTTAATGTGGATATGCTGAAAAAGAACTGTTGTTCAAGTGCATGAGAGGATATTCCAGTAATGCTTATATCATTATTGTTCATGGTAACAAAAGTCAGAGCACCAGAAAGTCAATCAACAGTTTAATGAATTAAAAGGCAAACATGTATTTATACAGTGGGATACTACAGAGAAGTATAAGTGAATAAAAAACAGGAACATGAATGAATTCAATACCACAATGACTGAAGTTCAATACCACAATGATTGAAGCAAGCCCACAGATGATAAAATTTATATGAACATACTTATATAAATTACATAGACAACTGAACAGTCTATTATTTAAAAACTTATGGATATCTGTTACAACTGTGTAGAATAAATTATATAAAAATTTAGCATATGAGATGTTTTTCATAGGGATGAAAGACGTTATGAGGGAAGCAAACAGGGATTTCTAGGGTCTTCATTAGAATCTGATAACCAGACACATGGGTGATCATTTTTCTATTATTTATTTTCAATTGTGTATATACATATTTATAGACTTTTAAAAAATTTAAACAGATTTCAAAGTAGAACAAAAGGCAAAAAACAAGAAAGCAATTTCTCTGGAGTTTGTATGCCTAGATTTGAATTCTCGTTGTACTATTTACTGGCTAGACAGCTGTTGAAATCCTAACTTTGTATGTTATAGTATTAGGAGGGAAGGTAACTTTGAGAGAAAGTTATGAGTATAGAGCATGTAGGAATGGAATTAATATCTTTATAAAAGGGACCTTAGAGGATACTTTCACACCTGTTTTGGCATGCAAGGATACAATGCAAAGTCAACAGTTCATAACCTGCAAGAGAGCCCTTACCAGAACATGACCATGCTGGCACCCTGAGCTCAGACTTCCAAATTTCAGAACTGTGAGGAATAACTTGTGGTTATTTATAAGCTACTCAGTCTATTGTACTTTGTTATAGCAACCCAAATTGATGAAGACAATGGCCTTGGCATAATTGTGATATGTCTGTGTGTCCCAGTTTGTTTTCTTTAAAGTGGAAATAGAAATTGTAGCATTATTTTAAGGATTTAGTAAATGTTTCAATAATTAATAAATAACAAAATACATAGTAATTATATAATGATTCATTGTATATAATATATAATGTTGTTTAATAATTATCATATCCTCTCAAGACCTTCCCTCAAAAATCTGAAGCCTCATTTATTTCTAAAGAAATATTCTGGAGAACACTAAAATATTTAGTGGAGATTTTAGGATTCCAGATTAGAGCCTTTTACATTTGGGCATTTCAAGGGTCACTTAATTGAAAATAGCTCCCTGCCCATTAATTACAGCTCACCCATAAAGTCTCATCTGACACTATAAACCTGGCCCTGTACTGCCTCTCACAGAGCACCCTGTCAGAATTTCCTCTCAGGACAGAGGTCTGGGTAGAGATCACCCTGTAACAGGAAGGCAGAAAATGTATTAAAAAAACCAGCAACTGCTTCAAATAATCTCTTATGTGTTTATATGTAAAAAAAGAACTGAGAGATTATTTCAGCAGATGCTGTCCTTTATACAGATGACCAAGACTCACCAGACTTATGAAAATCAGAAATATTTAATGAGCAAGAAAGAAAGAAGAGACAGAAGAAAAGGAGATGTAGTAGGGAACATAATTTCCAAAATAAAGTGAATCTTGAAAACTCCCAAGTGATACTATGGAAAGAGCACTATCAAACAACAGGGTAAAATTCTTAGGAATTTAAATATTCCACTAAAATTAATAAATAGTTCATTGAAAATTATCCAAAATAAAGTGAGAGATGTTAGAATGAAGAGTAAAAGACAAAGATGTAAATTAAACAGAAATATATGACACATAAAGAAACAGAATTGAGAATGTTCAATATCTGATAAGCTAAATTTTCAGAAAGTAATAACAGAATAAAGTTAGGGATACAATTAATAAGGGAATAATGGCAGAGGTAAATAATCCCAGAGATGAAAATATATGAATTGTTAGAAAATATAAGTACAATAGATGTCCAGAAAAATTAATGAAAAATATCATAACATTATGAAATTTAAATCATCTAAGAGAGAAATTCTAAAATCTGGGAGGAAAGGAAAAAAACATATGTAGATCCATAAATAGATGGTATACACACACACACACACACACACACACACACACACACATATATATATATATATATATACATATATAATTTATATATTACATGTATTATGTATGTGAGAAGAGAGAGGGTAAGAAGTATTAAGAATAAGATTTGATAACATTTAAAAATATGGATTAATAATCAATAGATATGAGTGTACCTTTTTCCTCACATCTTTGCCAACATTTACTGTTGCTTGTACTCTTGATAAGTGACATTCTTACTGGAGTGAGATGAAATCTTAGAGTCTTTTTGATTTTCATTTCTCTAATTGCTAAAGATGTTGAACATTTTTACTTATATTTATGGATCAGCTGTATTTTTTCTTCTGTGAAGTGTCTGTTCAGTTTCTTAGCCCATTTATTGATTTCTTTTTGGTGTTAAGTTTTTTTGAGTTCTTTATATAACCTAGACATCAATGCTTTATCTGAGGTGAATGTGGTAAAAGATTTTATCCCAATCTGTAGGGTCTCTCTTCACAATATTGATTGTTTCTTTTGCTGATAAGAAGCTTTTTAGTTTGAATCTATCCCATTTATTGATTCTTGCTTTTACTTCTTGCACTTTTGGGTTTTTTTTTTAAAAGGAAGTCATATCCTAGAATGACATGGTGAAGATTTTGGCCTACTTTGTCTTCTATTTGGCACAGGGTCTCTGTTCTATTACCTTGCTGGTGGGAATGCAAATTGGTGCAATCATCATGTAAAGTGATATGAGAGGCCTCAGAAAACTTGGAATGGAACCACTATTTGACCCAGCTATTCCACTCCTTGGTTTATACCCAAAGGACTTAAAATGAGCATATTTCAGTGCTGCAACCACATCAATGTTTATAGGAGCTCAACTCACAATAGCTAAACCATGGAACCAATCTAGGTGTCCTTCAACAGATGAATGGATAAAAAAATGTTATATATATATATATATATATATATATATATATATATATATATATACACACACACACACACACACACACACACAGACATACACAATGGAATAATATTCATCTTTAAAGAAGAAAGAAAGTATGGAATTTGTTAGTAAATAGATGGAATTGAAGAATATCATGCTAAGCAAAATAAGCATATCCCCAAAAGCCAAAGGCTAACTGGGGCTAGGGAAGAATAGGGTTACTTTAGGTAGAGGAGAGTAAAGGGAGGGGAGGTGGTTTGGGGGTAGGAAGGAGAGTAGAATGAAACAGACATTATTACCTTATGTACATATATGACTGAATAACCATGTGATTCTACAACATGTAAAATAAGAAAAATGAAAATTATACTCCATTTATGTACAATATATCAAAGTGCATAAATGCATTCTGTCATGTGTAACTAATTAGAACAAAAAAATTTAAAAAAAATTTTTTAATTGTAGGTGGACATAATAACCTTTATTTTATTTGTTTTTATTTTTATGTGGTGCCGGGGATGGAACCCAGTGCCTCACACATACTGAGCCACAACTCTGGCCCTAGAACAAATTTTAAAAATTAATAAAAAAGTAAAGTCAGAAAACCCAAAAGAAAAAGAAATCAATAGATAAATGATTTTAAATTTCAGAGCAAGAATTCTTTATCTTGTGGAATCATCAATCAAGCATGAGGAAAAACTAAATATATTTTCAGGCACAAAAAGACACAGATTTTTCTGTACATACTCTTTTAGGATGACATTTGAGGTTGTACTGTAGCAAAAGGAGGGAATGAAAAAGGAAAAAAGGGAATAAGGATCCTATCACACAATGAAATCAACTAGGAGAGAGTGAAGACAAGGTGGCAGTTCCATACTGACTTTTAAGAAACCTTTTAATTCTAATGGAAGCAAAAAGATAGTGGGCTCCATGGGGTCGGGGGTGGGGGGGTGGGGGCAGAGCATTCGCTGGAAGTAACAGTGGTACTGTCCGACTGAGGGGTGCCCACTCATCACCTGAGGGGGACTCATGGCCCACAGCATCCACCAGCAGCGGCTGGAGCCAAGGCTCCAGGGGGCCATGGTGACTGATGCAGCATGATCTCCTCTGTGGGATCTTCCTGTCAATCCCCTTCACCAGCTACCATGAGGGAGCACCTCTGCCCCAGGAAAAGGAGAAGGAATGACAGTGAAGAAGGTAACTATCTCCCCCACTACCACCACCCAAAAGGAGTAGCTGAAACCTTGTCTTTCAGGATTCCTGGGACACAGAGTCCTGAAGCAGTGACAGTGGTGGGAGCAGCAGCATCAACAGCCCAGACAGGGCAGCCGGCCAGAGAGTGGCTTAAGCCAGATCATCTCCAAATGTAGCCCCAACACCCCTCAGCCCTTCCAGAGCAGTCTGCACTGTATCAAAGCCCTTGCTTCCACATCAGCCACACGTTGAAGGAGGCCCACTTTCACAGTCTCAGACATGATGCATGGGTAGTTTCTTGCCTTCTGTGAGGGAACAGTGCTGTGTAGATTTGATATTTCAACTTATGGTTTTTTTTAAATGCACACAAAAATGCCTGTTGGCTTTTCAGTCTATATTTAAAATATTGCCTGTTGAGCTAACAGGCAATTGTTTATTTGTGGTTTTGCTGAACTATTGCAATTTCAAAGGGGCTTGAAAGCAATTTTTACAAGATTATTTTGAGGGAAGGTATCAAATCTATGTCAAGGCAGTGGTATGAAATGGGTTGCATCAATAGTATGTCGGACTCAGACTGATCTCCAAATATATCAATTAGAAGTGTGCTTTATGTAAAAGGGCCTTTATAATGTGTGAGATTCAATTTTTTAATTCAATAAATTAGTAGAGTATCAGTAGTTTCCATGAAAACAAAAAGAGGAAATATAGGAAGTTGAATTCATGATTGATATTTTGATAAACTGCAAAGATGGGGTAATGTCAACTCGTGGAGTTTAAATGGTGAATTGATCTTGATTTTAGGAACACTCTGTTTTCAATGGGATAGAAAGCACAACTGTAGATCCAAGGAGAAGGAATCAGAGTTCTTACACCAAGTACTATGGATGTATAATGAATAATATTTTGAGATAGAATCATCAACTAGTAACCAGGAACTGTCCTGATCCTTTAAGGTAGGTCAAGATCCCTTATTGAACATGAACAATCTTACCCAACACCAGCATCAGAAAAGACCTTGGTGATTCTTATTGAGCGAGATCAAAATAAAATTACCTCATGGTTGAGCAGAGACCAAAATAAGAATATTATTCAAACCAAGACAGTGACCAAAGACCCCCACTTCCTTGCAAATGTGAGTGAATGCTGCTTCTTCACCAATTATACTTTCATTTCACTTTGTTCTCCTCACTACATAATTATAGAATCATTCCATTTTCTTAAAGCATCCAATCCAGATCTAACCCATACTTAAACCCTCTCCCAAATTTCCTATCACAAACCCAAATTCTAGAACTCCTTTGTAAGGAATAAGAAAGTAACCCTTTTACTACGGTGACTCAGGGCTTCTTATTGTGTGCAATCTCCCTCAATGCAAATAATCAGTAAATCCAACTTTGCTTTTATAGTGTTCCCAGTAATCTTTGATTGCAGGGCATTTATAATCTATATTGTCTTTACAGGTATATTTTACCATATATTTTCGGCTCTAAAACCTATCTATAGCTATGACAAGGAATTCTTAGATATGGTTGTAATGACAATGTAAAGAAACATATATGAATGTAAAAATATCATATTTGATTATTGTAAAGAGAGGTCCAACTGAGGAAAGTTGAAAACTGCCAGAAGAAATAGATATAAAAGGAAGAATAAGAATAGTGTTCATTTCATTCATAAAGAAAAACAAACTTAATAGCCATTAATGGAAAAGTAGTTGAAAGTTTCTGTTGGACCAGAGGAGTACTCAAAAATAGTAACATAGTTATATATGAAAAATGGACAGTTTTTCCATTGATGTGTTTTCTTTTGTTGTTGTTTTGTAGTTCTAGGGATGCCACTGGTTCTCTACCACTGACCTATATCCCCAAACCTTTTTAAATTTTACTTTGAGGCAGGATATCACTAAGTTGCTTTGTGTGGCCTCAAACATGCAATCCTCTTCCTTCAGCCTCTCTTCCTACCCCAGCCTCCCAAATACCTTGGATTATAAACATGTACCATTGTGCCTGGCTCCACTGATGTAATGTAAGTTAACTAGCTACTCAGCAATAATTTAAGAAGATTGTCTAAAAATGTATGAGTTTACTAGAGCTGCAAATACCACAAAATGGGAGGATAAAACAAAAGGAATTCATTTCTTCCCAATTCTGGAGGCTAGAGGTCTAAGGAGTTGACATTCTGATTCCCTTCTCTCCTTGCCTAGTAGATGACTGTGCATCTTCAGGAATCTTCATAGGAACATCTCTGTGTGCCTGTGTATGATCCCCACCCCACTCCCTTATGGGCTAATCTTATGAAACACATCAATGATATTGACTTGGAGCAGATACAAACCACTTCCTTTTAATGTAATAACAACTTTAAATGTTCCATCTTTAAATTCAGTCCAGTTCTAAGGTAGTGGGGGTTAGGGCTTCAATATTTGAATCCAGGGGAACACTATTCAACCGCTAACTGTTACGAATGCACTCCTTAGTGATACATAAATATGAAAGATCTTTTAAAAAGGGTTTAAAGTGCTTACCAAAAGAGGCAAAACTTAAAAAGAAACAGGCAATATCAGGTTAGGACAAGAATGTGAAGGAATCTGTGTATCTAGACACTGGTAACAGTACTGTAAACTGATACAACTACTTTGGGAAATCATTTTGAAATTTCGACTAAAAAGTGTATGACTACTTACTAAATGAGCAGCAATTCCAACCAGGTATATAGATGTAACAAAAATGCATATACACATCACAACAAAAGTAAAAAAAGAAGAACAAACCTCAGGAAAAGCAATATACATAGGTTTGGAATGACAATATGTAAATGAGTGCACTAAAGCAAATGAGTGCAATAAAGTAATTCTCCAAATTAAGATAAAGTTAAATGGGCAAATTCATTACAACAGGAAAATGAAAAAATCTCCAAAGTAAGTTATTCTCCATACAAACTCAATTTCTGTATCTAGATGAGTTAGAATAAAATGACAAAAACTGTCCCATAATTAAATCTCTATGGGAATCAAAGGATATTCCCTAAAGTAGCATTTTCTACTGTATCTTCATTAGGCCCCTGAGGTGGCAATTTGGGGAATATCGGTTTAAGGAATTTGAACTCATTTGTCCCTGAGCCACCAGAGAGACACACTTCATACTGGTAGCTCTGAGACAGTGTCCCAGTACCACAGACATCCACCAGATGGCCAGAAAGTTGGCTCTCAGGACCAGAGCAGACACCCAGCGGAGCCGCCCTGCGCCTCCTGCACAGCCTCACAAACACGAACACCAGCACAGAAAAGAGAAAGAGAGATGACACCGACGCCAAGGCGATGACCAAGTAGACAGTGAGCGAATCCCCCTGCGCGCGCTCCGGTGGCGCATCCGAAAGCGGCAGGTAGGGCTGGGAGAAGCCATCCACCAGCAGCACGTGCAGCGTGACGCTGGCAGACAGCGGAGGCTCGCCATTGTCCTTGACCAGCACCACCAGCCTGTGCCTGGCCGCGTCGCGCTCACTCAGCAGCCTGGTGGTGCGCACCTCGCCATTGTGCGCCCACACTCCAAACAGCCCTGGCTCCGTGGCCTTGACCAGCTGGTATGACAGCCAGGCGTTCTGGCCCGAGTCTCTGTCCACTGCCACCACCTTGGTGACCAGGTAGCCCTGCTCTGCCGCCCTGGGCACCAGCTCGGTGAAGGGCGCAGAGGCGTTCTGCATTGGATACAGCACGAAGGGCGAGTTGTCATTGTCGTCCAGCACCACCACTCGCACCAGCGCCTGGCTGCTGAGCGCAGGAGAGCCTTGGTCTGTGGCGCCCACGCGGAACTCGAATGACTGCAGGGCCTCGAAGTCCAGCGCCCTCAGCGCGAACAGCTGCCCATTGTCTGCGTTGATGGAGATCAGCGAGGCGAGGGGCAGGTGGGGGTCCTGGTTTGGCAGCAGCGAGTAGGTGATCTGGGCATTGGTGCCTGAGTCTCTGTCTGTGGCGCTGACACTGCCTATGTGCAGAGCAGGCTGGTTGTTCTCACGCACCAACAGCGTGTATGACGTTTGGGAGAAGGCAGGGGCGTTGTCATTGACGTCAGAGACAAGGATGATTATACTGTGTTCAGTTTTCAACCTGGGTGTCCCCAAGTCAGTGATGGTGATGGTGATGTTGTACTCTGCTCTGCTCTCTCTGTCCAGCGGCTTCTCTGTCACCAAAGTGTAAAAGTTCTTAAATGTGGGCTTCAAGAGGAAGGGGAGATCTTTTTCTATGGAGCAAACCATCCTACCATTGTCCCCAGAGTCTGGATCAGAAACGCTGAAAATAGCAACTATACTCTCCAGGGAGTTTTCTGGGATAGAGCTGCTGAGTGTGGACATGGTTAGTTCAGGAGCATTGTCATTCACATCCACCACTTCTATGGCCACTGTGCATTCTCCTGAAAGGCCTCCTCCATCTATGGCTGCAATTTCTATGATATAATGTTGGGTTGCCTCAAAATCCAAAGCCCTTTGCAGACGAATTTCTCCTGATATTTTGTCTATAACAAATGGTTGTGAAACTTCATCACCTTCAAATAAGGAGTAGGCAACACTACCATAATTTCCTGAATCTAAATCTTGTGCAGAGACAACAAGAACTAATGAGTTTATGGGACTGTTCTCAGGAACCTGTACTTCATACCGGGATTGTAAAAATTCAGGGGCATTATCATTGATGTCTACCACCTCAATGTGAACTGTGACAGTCCCAGACCTGGGTGGCACCCCACCATCCAGTGCTGTGAGGGTTAAACTGAGCTCAGACTCTTCTTCCCGGTCCAGAGCTTTCTCCAACACCAGCTCTGGGTATTTTCTGCCATCTTCCCGATTGTGAGTGGCAACACGAAAATTGGAGTTGGGGCTGATTGTGTAGTTCTGAACACTGTTGCTACCCATGTCCAAGTCCTGAGCTGATTTCAAAGGAAACACAGTCCCTGGCTGGGCACTCTCTGGGATTCTAAGGAACATTTCCCTGTCTAGGAATTCTGGAGAATGGTCATTTACATCCATGAGTTGCACATCAATTTGAAACAACTGCACCGGGTTTTTGAGTAACAACTGGAAATGCAAAATGCAGGGTTCTGTAGCCCCACACAGCACCTCCCGGTCTAGCTTTTCCTGTAGAAGCAAATTGCCGGTTTTTACATCAAGCTGCAAGAGCTGTTTGCTGCCTTTGTGATGGATTCTTGCACCCCGAGTCGCCAGCTCTCCCAACCTGAGCCCCAGATCTTTTGCCAGGTTGGCCACAGAGTAGCCACTTTCTGTTTCTTCCGGCATGGAATATCTAATTGCCTCAGAGTCAACCTCCCACAAAAACAACAGCATAGCAAGAAAAATGACTTGCCTTTTCTGCAGGGATTTTGCTAGAGCAGTCTGCATTGTTCAAATCCGTCCAGAAGGTGCAGTTCCTTCCACTCGGTATACAGTCCACTCAGACGATCGGGTAAATAATCTTGAGTTAAATATTTCTGTCTGACATACACTTAGAACGGTACCTTGTCTGAAGATCTGTCTTCCGGAGCTCGCTTAAAATGCCTCCTTCTTTGGGGGAGCTCTTAGAGTTCTGATTCCCAGCTCAATGGTGTCCCTGGCATCCAGAGCCCATCATTCACTTGCTTATCCTGCAGCGCCACCAGGCGTCCTTACTTACTATTGCATATAATATTTGCCATTTCATTCCAAATTCTAAACCTGCTGTGTATCAATACCCTTTTAATCACAAAGCACCCTTAATTGTATCTCCAAGTTATTAGAAGTTATAAGTAAACCTTTGCTGAGTGAATTTTCAGTGGAAAAATACTTGTCTAACTGATGCATGCCTCCAGTTCTTGGGACTTGGGAGCCTGAAGCCGGATCATTGCATAATCAAAGCCAGGCCAGGCAAGGTAGGGAGACCATGTCTCAAAATAAAAAATAAAACGGGCTGGGGATCTCGCTCAGTGGTTAAGTGCCCCTGTGCTCAATCTCTTGTACCATAAATAAATAAATAAAGAAAATGATCTTAATCTTCTCCATAAAAGTACCTTTTGCATACAAAAAGGAACTCTTTGTTGGTTCATAATTTGATTACATCAAAAATTGGAGGTAGATCCACTCATATAAATAGAATGTAGATTAAAAATAGAGAGCTGCCCAAACTCAGGAAGTCTGAGTCTCCTGCCACTGTCTGAATACTAAATTTTCCCAAAAACGTAAGCTCTTTCCTGAATTATACTGTTTTGTTGTTGTTGTTGTTATTTGCTTTTTGTACTTTGACACATATGGAGTTATAGAGCATTACTTTCTTATTTCTGTCTTCTTTCCTTTAACATTATGTTCATAAAAATTATAGCTGGCATGTCATTCTGATGTGTTTTATTCTCATTGCTTTCTAATAGTTTTATGTATGAACATATCATGATTTGTTTATGCATTCTCCAGTTCACAATAATCAGTGTTTTTCCAGTTGAGCATCCCCTTTTTTAAAGCAGTATTGTTACAAACCTTCCTGAACTTACCTTTTGGTGACCATGTCTGTTTTTATACTGAATATATTTAGATTAATCATTTGCTATGCATATGTATACATATACACACATACATATATATATATATATACACATATATATGTATTTAGTTTTAGCAAATATATATATATATTTAGTAATTTATATATATATATTTAGTAATTATATATATATATATATATATATATATATATATATATATATATATATATTTAGTTCTGGGAATAATAACTCTGAGAGCTCCCCCAAAGAAGGAGGAATTTTAAGCGAGCTCCAGTAGACAGATCTTCAGAGAAGGGATCATTCTAAGTGCATGTCAGACAGAAATATTTAACTTATGATTATTTAACCAAATCGTCTGAGTGGACTGTATACTGAGTTGAAGGAACTGCACCTTCTGGACAGATTTGAATAAGGCAGACTGCTCTAGCAAAACCCTCACAGTTTTATCAAATACTGCAATGTATTTAGTATATATATCTACATATATATTTAGTTTTAGCAAATACTGTAAAACATTCTTCAAAAGTAATGTTTTCAGTACCAATAAAGTATGAGAGTTCCAGTTGCTCCATATCCTTGTCAACATTTGATGTTGTCATTTCAGTTCTAACCACTTTATTGAGTATATGGTGATAGCATTTTGTAATTCTGATTTGTATTTTTCTGGTGATTAACAAAATTATTTACATTTTCACATGTTTATTCACCATTTGGACATTCTTGTGGAGTACTTGTTCAAGTCATGTCATTTTTGTTATTGGGGCATTAATATGTTTGCTTTTTTGGTTTGTAGAAGTATTTTTTACATTCTGGGTATAGGTCCCTTTAATATAATATATTACAAATATTTCCTCTTGATCTGTGTTTTGTATTTTAATTTCTATTATGGTATCTTTGATCAAAACTTCTTTAATTTAGTTTGATTTGTATATAGTTATCACTTTTGGCTTGCATTTTTCTGTTCTGTTTAAATCTTCATATACACAAAGGTATATTTTGAAATATTAATTACTATAGTTTTCCCATCTAAAGCTGTAATCAAACTAATTTTTTCAAATGAATCTGGTCAGTCTCAAAAGTTTTACATATGCCTTTATACCATCTATTGAAAAGATAATCCATTCCCCATTGTTTCAGAAGCCTCATTACTGTCATAAGTCAGGTGATTTTATGTCTTCTCAAGTATTTAATTCTGTTTATCCTGCAATACCCTACTGCTGTAGTTAATATAGCTCTGTCATGAGTTTTGTTATTAAAAATTAAGGCTTCCACTTTTAAAACACTAGACTATTTTTTAAAAAAAATTAGAGTCACATAAAAAATGATCATAGGGTACAGAGATATACCACGCTGGCAGAAAATTGTTCACAAGATCTATTTTTTATTTTTAAAATGCCTGTAGGATTGATAGTGATGTTTCTTTTTTTTAAACTCCTAATGATGGTAATTGGTATTTTTGTTGGTTTATTTGATTAATCTAAAGAGTTTTAATTTTGCTAATAATTATGAAGGACATACTTTCAAGTTTACCAATTTGCTCTGTTTAATCTTTGTCGTCTATTTTATTCATTTCTGGTTGTGTATTTTGTATGTGAAATTACCTGTTGATCTTTTCTACATTATGGTGGTATCCCGAATGATCCAAACTTTGTGAATATAGGCAGGAAAGAAGTGAGTTCTGGATGGTCATTTGTCCAGTCTCCTTGGTGGGATTATACAAATTAGACTTCTGAAAAGTGAACTGGAATTTTTTTGTGAACTTGAAACTTCAACCAGACTTATTTTTTTGTCACACATAAAAGATATTCTTTTAAATAGATGATAATAAATAAAGGAGAAATCATTAAGTTTAACCACCATATTTTTGTCTTGTATTAAAGTTCATATTTAATTCTGTTCTCATTTTATCTCTGCCTCACTTCAATTTTTCAATTGAATGATGGCTAAAAACTTTGTTTCAAAAATGACTTAAATGTCAGTAGTTTCCCCTTTTTATTATATCATCAGAAAAAAAAATAGTAATTCAGAAAAAGCACAGGTACTTAATCTCCACTAAAATAATACTTGAGACTTAAAAATATCAGCTTATAAAATAAGCCTTTAAACTTCTTGTATTATGCCAGAAGTTCAAGGAAGTTGTCTTCTATTAATATAAATTTAACTAGTTAGGAATCACACAATCAACTCACTAGGGTTACTGAACACAATTGAGAACTATTACAATTCAAACGAGTTCATTACTGTTGAAGCTACACAGGACAAAATACTTCATACAACTTTGATGTCATTGAAAAATTTAAATAACATTAAAGAACAAAACTGAAGAATTACTCATCAAAAGAAGTCATTATGATGTTGGTAAAAACTGTTCACATCTACAAAGTGCAAAATCTTTGATCAGCCAGTAAGGACTAAACAGAATTGCCAAAATGCAGAAGATGTTTCTGGATTATTGAAAAGGGGGCAGAAGCTGCAGATAGACCAAAGGATGGATTAAAATATATATAATATATATATATATATATATATATATATATATATATATTATATATATATATATATTAAATTACACTTGATCATCTACTGTAAAGCAAAAGGACAAGGAGATATATGAGGACCTCAAGAATTCTGAATTTATTGGAGGTATTTAGGATATAATTCAGGCTCTGAGATTATTCTTTGAATATGATTATGTGAAGCAGTGATTTAACAGTTTTACTTAGTAAAGGAGGATGACAAATTATATGATAGTCTCCCTTTAGTTTTTCTTAAATGAGATTTTTTTTAAAAAATTTAAATCTTCATATTTATGGAACACTTAAACAATATTTCAGGTAAGTCCTAACCAAGTAAAATATCATTGTCTTGCATATGAGATGTTCACAACAAGAAAAAGGCCACACTTTTGTATATGAATACATTCATTAAGTGAAAAGTTAACATACAACTTGAGAAAAACAAGTAGACTAGATTTTATGCTCTTGGCTGATCAGTGGACTTAACCTAGTAGTACATATAGCCAATCATAAATTTAGTTCAAGGCCAACACTTTGGTATTGGAAGATAAACTTATATGTTAACAATGGGTGCCACAAATTCAAGATTTCATACAAACCTTTAAATGGGTCATGAAATTCATTAAGTTCACTAAAATAAGAAGTTTTTACTTGCTTAATTTACATTTATTAAAAGCTGAACATCAAGAGAAGATTAAATATGGAGAAAATACATATTTGTATGATTATAAATGCTATGAGTAATGCCATTAAAGGAAGAAACAGAGCTATCAGGAATGTGCATAGGAATGGAACAGTGGTTATGAGTGCTTTAACATCAATAGAATTACTTAAGAGAAAGAAGTTGCAATAGCAACTTCGCCAAAATTAGTAAAAAGAATTACAACAATTAGCTGAATACAAAGCTATTTCTGCAGTTGGAATTCTCCTTAACTTCTCTCCCAGCCTCCGGAACCAAGAGGTTGGGGAATATGGGTTTCAGGAACTTGAACTCGCCAGTTCCAGAGTCTCCAGCCAGACATACCTCATACTGGTAGCTCTGGGACAGTGTCCCAGTGCCGCTGACGTCCACCAGGTGTCCAGGAAAGTGGCCCTCAGACATAGAGCAGACACCCAGAGGCGCCGCCCTGCGCCTCCTGCACAGCCTCACAACCACGAAAACCAGCACAGAGAAGAGGAAGAGAGATGACACAGAGGCCAAGGCGATGACCAAGTAGACAGTGAGCGAGTCCCCCTGCGCGCGCTCGGGCGCCACTTCCGGGAGAGGCAGGTAGGGTTGGGAGAAGCCATCCACCAGCAGCACGTGCAGCGTGACGCTGGCAGACAGCGGAGGCTCGCCATTGTCCTTGACCAGCACCACCAGCCTGTGCCTGGCTGCATCGCGCTCGCTCAGCAGCCTGGTGGTGCGCACCTCGCCATTGTGCGCCCACACGCCAAACAGCCCTGGCTCCGTGGCCTTGACCAGCTGGTATGACAGCCAGGCGTTCTGGCCCGAGTCTCCATCCACCGCCACCACCTTGGTGACCAGGTAGCCCTGCTCTGCCGCTCTGGGCACTAGTTCTGTGCAGGGCGCAGAGGCGTTCTGCATTGGGTACAGCACGAAGGGCGAGTTGTCATTGTCGTCCAGCACCACCACTCGCACCAGCGCCTGGCTGCTGAGCGCAGGTGAGCCTTGATCTGTGGCGCCCACGCGGAACTCGAATGACTGCAGGGCCTCGAAGTCCAGCGCCCTCAGCGCGAACAGCTGCCCATTGTCTGCGTTGATGGAGATCAGCGAGGCGAGGGGCAGGTGGGGGTCCTGGTTTGGCAGCAGCGAGTAGGTGATCTGGGCATTGGTACCTGAGTCTCTGTCAGTGGCACTGATGCTGCCTATTTGCAGGGCAGGGCTGTTGTTCTCCCGCACCAACAGCCTGTAGGTGGTTTGTGTGAAAGCAGGTGCATTGTCGTTGATGTCAGAGACAAGGATAGTTATGTTGTGTTCAGTTTTCAACCTAGGTGACCCCAAGTCAGTGACTGTGATGGTGATGTTGTACTGGGCTCTGCTCTCTCTGTCCAATGGCCTCTCTGTCACCAAGGAGTAAAAGTTCTTAAATGTGGGCTTCAAGAGGAAGGGGAGATCGTTTTGTATGGAGCAAACCATCCTACCATTTTCCCCAGAGTCTAGATCAGAAACGCTGAAAATAGCAACTACAATCTCTGGGGAGTTTTCTGGGATAGAGCTGCTGAGTGTGGACATGGTTAGTTCAGGAGCATTGTCATTCACATCCACCACTTCTATGGCCACTGTGCATTTCCCTACAAGGCCTCCACCATCTGTGGCTGCAATTTCTATGATATAATGTTGGGTTGCCTCAAAATCCAAAGCCCTTTGCAGACGAATTTCTCCTGTTAATTTGTCTATTACAAATGGTTGAGAAACTTCATCACCTTCGAGTAGAGAGTAGTTTACACGCCCAGATGTTCCTACATCTAAATCTCGAGCAGATACAATGAGAACTAACGAGTTTATTGGACTGTTCTCAGGAACCTGTACTTCATACCGGGATTGTAAAAATTCAGGGGCATTATCATTGATGTCTACCACCTCAATGTGAACTGTGACAGTCCCAGACCTGGGTGGCACCCCACCATCCAGTGCTGTGAGGGTTAAACTGAGCTCAGACTCTTCTTCCCGGTCCAGAGCTTTCTCCAACACCAGCTCTGGGTATTTTCTGCCATCTTCCCGATTGTGAGTGGCAACACGAAAATTGGAGTTGGGGCTGATTGTGTAGTTCTGAACACTGTTGCTACCCATGTCCAAGTCCTGAGCTGATTTCAAAGGAAACACAGTCCCTGGCTGGGCACTCTCTGGGATTCTAAGGAACATTTCCCTGTCTAGGAATTCTGGAGAATGGTCATTTACATCCATGAGTTGCACATCAATTTGAAACAACTGCACCGGGTTTTTGAGTAACAACTGGAAATGCAAAATGCAGGGTTCTGTAGCCCCACACAGCACCTCCCGGTCTAGCTTTTCCTGTAGAAGCAAATTGCCGGTTTTTACATCAAGCTGCAAGAGCTGTTTGCTGCCTTTGTGATGGATTCGCGGGCCCTGAGTGGCCAGCTCCCCCACCCTGAGCCCCAGATCTTTTGCCAGGTTGGCCACAGAGTAGCCACTTTCTGTTTCTTCTGGCATGGAATACCTAATTGCCTCAGAATCAACCTCCCACAAAAACAACAGCATAGCAAGAAAAATGACTTGCCTTTTCTGCAGGTTTTTTGCTAGAGCAGTCTGCATTGTTCAAATCCGTCCAGAAGGTGCAGTTCCTTC
The DNA here is from genome assembly GCF_045843805.1 of Urocitellus parryii. NCBI lineage: Eukaryota > Metazoa > Chordata > Mammalia > Rodentia > Sciuridae > Urocitellus > Urocitellus parryii. The sequence goes on along the minus strand of NC_135531.1, from coordinate 95,628,534 downwards.
CACTCGGTATACAATCCACTCAGACGATTTGGTTAAATAATCTTGAGTTAAATATTTCTGTCTGACATGCACTTAGAACGGTGCCTTGTCTGAAGATCTGTCTTCCGGAGCTCGCTTAAAATGCCTCCTTCTTTGGGGGAGCTCTCTGAGTTCTGATTCCCAGCTCAATGGTGTCCCTGGCATTTAGAGCCTATTATTCACTTGCTTATCCTGCAGCGCCACCAGGTGTCTTTACTTACTATTGCATATAATATTTGCCATTTCATTCCAAATTCTAAACCTGCTGTGTATCAATACCCTTTTGATCGCAAAAGCACTATCTTCAAGTTATTAGAATTTCTAAATAAACGTTTTCTAATTTAATTTTCAGTTAAAAAAACCTGTACGATTCAAATAAATTTATATATCAGCCTTCATGTTCTTCTGAATTTATCAAGAAACCTTTTTTGTGGGTTTACGATTTATTGTATTTATAAAATTAATGATAATGTATAATTACAAAATTTCAATTTTACAAAAATTACTTTGATTTCTAAGTGTAATATTCCATCATAAAAAGTTAAAAAAAATCACAAATCATATGTGTACAACTCAGTGTATACTCATATTTTTTATTAAAGCTAGAGATTTTTGTAAATATCATCTTTCTTCACATGTGTGAACTTTATGCTCATTTTAAAGTTATATACAACATCAGAATATACTTTTATGTAATCAAATGCATGGAAAATATTTTTGTATAATTCACTTCTGAGCTGTCCCAGAAAGTCAAAGTTTAAATGTTTTCTCTGATACGTGGAAACTAATGGCAAGATGGCTGGGGTATTGGGAAAATTCCATCAAAATATAGGAAAGATTAATAGAGTAGTCCAAGGAAAAGATGGAGGGACTAAATAGGGTAAATAACAGTAGATTGAATCTGAGCAAGCTTTCATATGTACATACATGAATATATCACAGTGAATCTTAAGTCAATTAATTTTAAAGTGCATACACTAAAATAAAAGGATTCTAGATTAAAAATTGAAACAATACCAAAACGCAAGAATTCTTCTTTCATTATTTGTTCTTACTTGCCCCCAAAAGGCAAGCACCATCCTGACTTCTATTATCATAGCTATCTCTGCCTTTTTTGAACTTTTAAACAAGTGAAGATATAGAGTATTACTATTATGTCAACCTTGTTTCAGTTAATATTCTATTAAGTAAAACTGATCTGTGTCATGTTATTCTAATGTTTTTTGTATGCATTGGTTTTGTATATATATACCATGGTAGTTTATACATTGCGAAGTGGCTGAAAATTGGGGCTTTTCCAGCTTTAAGATTTTTTTTGGTTCTACTACAATACATGTTGAATATGCTCATAAGATTTGGAGTTTTGTGCATAAATATATATTTAGATTTTTAAATATTGAAAAATATTTTTCAAAAGTAGTAATAATGCCAGCAAAGTTGGGGAGTTCCAGTTTCTTCATATCCTTGTCAACATTTGATGTTGTCTTTTCAGTTTTCACCATTCTACTGAGTGTGTGATAATATCATATTGTGATTTTAATTAGCATTTCCCTGGTGCTTTATGAAACATGCACATTTTCACAAATTTGTTGGCTATTAATTTACATTTTTATGAAGTGTTTGTTGAAGTCTTTTGTATATTTTTCTATTTTGGACATTTGCCTGTTTCCTTATTAGACTGGAAAAGTGTCTTCTATATTGTTGAAATATATTTTTCAGATACATGAATTGCAAATATGTCTTCCCAATATATGCTTGTTTTTTTATAATTTTTGAGATCTTAATGGTTACACATAGAAGTTGGGTTCTATGCTTTTATTTAAAATTTATTATGGTGACATTGATCAAGCAGTCTTTAATTTGGTCTGATTTATCACTACATTTCATTATAGTTGGCAGTTTGTGTGTACTAGTTAAATCTTTTGCATACTCCAAAGCATATTATATTCTTATATGTTTTGAAAAACTAATAACTATATTTTACCAGTTGAAAACTATAATCAAATTTAAATTACTTTAAGTGAGTAATGTTAGGATCATTTTTCATGGAAATATCCAAATGACTTTGAACCATTAATTGGGAAGATGATTCCCATTATTTCTGAAATGACATTATTGTCTTAAATCAGGTGACCACACATGTTGGCTTAAGTATTTTATTTTTCTCTCTGTTTATCCTACAATACCACATTTTATTGATTACCATAGCTTTATCATTGAATTTTGTATATAAGAGGTAAATCCTCCATTTAAAAGTCAATGGACTGTTTTAAAGAGAAGTTTTAGACTCACAGAAAATAAATCAGAAGGCAAAGAGATTTTCCATATATCCCTGTCCCCACACATCCACAACCTTTTCTATTATCAACATCCCCTATTAGAGTTGTACATGTCTTACAATTGCTGTCCCTATATTAACACATCATCATCACTAAGTCTATAGTTTAAATTAAGGTTAATTACTTGTACTGTACATTGTATGAGTTTTGACAAGTGTGTAATGACATGTATTCACCTTCAGAGTATTATACAAGGTAAATTTACTGCCCTAAAAATCACCTAGTCTCCCTCACTTGAACTCACTGTAAACCACAGATATCTTTACTGTCTCGACAGTTTTGCCTTTTCCAAAATGTCATGTAGTCAGAGTAGTACATTATAGAGTCATTTGAGATTGACTATTTCATTTATCAATATGTATTGAGATTTTTCTCCATGACTTTTAATGGTTTGATGGATATTTACTTATTTCTTTTGGTGTTGAATGATAATATTCAATGTCTGGCTGTACCATAGTCCACTTATCCATTTGATTATTGTTGGACATCTTGATTTTGACAGCTATGAATATAGCTACTATAAACATCACCTTGCAAGTTTTTGTGTGGTTCTAAATTTTCACCTCTTTTGAATATATACTAAGGAGCAAGACTGCTGCATCAAATAGTAAGAGTATATTGAGCTTTGTAAAAAGATGCCAAACTGTCTTCCAAAGCCAGTTGTACCATTTCTCATTCCCATCTGCAGTGAATGATAATTCTTTTTGCTCCAATCTTCCTCAGCTTTTGGTTTTGTCAGTGAGCTAGAGTTTGTACATTCTAATGGTTTTGCGGTGGTATCCCAATGTTATTTTAATTTGCATTTCCCTGATGACGTATGATATACAGCATGTTTTCACATGCTTATTTGCCATCTATCTATTTTCTTTGGTAAATTTGTTTGTTATTTTGTCCAGTTTTAAATGAGAATGTTGGTATTCTTATGTTGAGTTTTAACAGTCTATATATTTTGGATAATAGTCCTTAGTAATATGCCTTTTTCAAATATTTTTCTAATATGTGACCTGTCTTTTCATTTCATTTGTAGACTCTTTGGCAGAGCAGAAAATTTTAATTGTACTGAAGTCCAACTTATCAATTATTTCTTCTATGGACCATGCCTTTGGTGTGATATCTCTAGTTTTATTCTTTTTCTTCTAGATCGCTTTGATTTTTATTGTACTGTTGTATTTCTATACAAACTTTATATTCAGTGTGTTACTTTTCAAAAAGAAATTAAGTAAAATTTTGTTTAGGATTTTATTATATCTATAGATTGATTGGAGAAGAACTAGCATTCTCATCATTCCCATTATTGAGTCTTTCAATTAGTGAACATTGTATATTCCTCATTTTAGTTGGATTATCTCATAATGTTTTGTTGTTTTCAGTGTAAGATTATTATGAATATTCTATTAGATTTCTTTCCAGGTATTTGATATTTTAACTATTGTAATGTATATTTCAACTTTTAGTTTTTGTTATTGTTGGTGTATATAAAGGCAATTCAGATTTGTATATTGACCTTGTATCCTGTGACATTGCTAACTTTATTTAATAATTGCTAATAAATTGTAGATTCTTCATGCTTTTTATGAAATAATTATCTTTTTTAAAAAGAGGATTTTTTCCCTCCCAATTGTTGTGCCTTTTGTTCCTTCTTTGTCTTATTCCACTGATTAGGGCCAATAGTAAATTACTGAATTGAAGTATTAAGGTTGGGAATCCTATTCTCATTCTTGATCTCCAGAGGAAAGTTTCCAATAATTTATCACTAATGATGTGCACTATAGGTTTTAAAAGAAACTTTGATAGTTCCCTTCCATTTTCATTTGCTAACAATTTTACCATTAATGTGTTCTGAAATATATCAAATGACATTTGATTTACCCACTGAGATGATCATTTTATTTTCTCTTTTATCTGTAAATAATAACAGATCAAATTTCAAATATTAAGCTGCATTGCATTCCTGAAATAGTCACCATTTTCTCTTAATTTATTGTTTTCCTCTTATATATCTCTGAAGTTTATTTGCTTAATATTTAAAATAAAATTCTATATACGTTTATAAAAGAAATCGGTTTGTTATTTTTCTTTCTTATCTGTCAACTTCAGGTTTGGGTGTCATAACTACTCAAATTTTGATGGAGCTTAAATGATTTCAGAAATGTCTTTAATTTCTCTTTTCTAAGATTTTATAAATTGGTATTAATTTTTACATAATTATTTGAAAGAACCTATCACTCTGAGGTGAAAAGTTTTAATACAATATTTTTTTAATAGATTTGACTAATCAGATTTTCTATTTATTCTTGCTTCATTTATGGAAAACTAGGTTTTAAAGGATATTTTATATGAGATGTCAAATTTATTGGCATGAAGTTATTCATAATAGAATCTTTCAATTTTTTTAAAAGATATCTGTAGGATTGGTAATTATTTTTCTTTTTCATTTCTAATATTGTCAGTTGGTGTTTTCTCTTTTATCTTTCTTCATCTAAAAGTTTTTAATTTTATTAAAAATTACAAAGAAACCCACTTACGTGTTTGCAGATTTTTCACTGTTGAATATTTGCCATTTTCTTTTATATATGTTTGCTTGGGTGTGTTCTATGTATACCTCCATTCTCTATTCACATTTGATTAGCTGTTGTTTTTCTAGCTTCTTTATATGAAAGCTTGTATTGATTTTTTTAGTCTTGCTTCTCTAATGTGTGCATTTAAGATTTTAAATTCCCAAGTTCTGTTGTGATATGTAAGTTCATTTTTTAAAATTTCACATATCATTTCTCCATTGCAAAATTATTTTTTATTGGTTCCTTTTAGACATACATAACAGTATAATCCATTTTGACATTATTATACAAGTATGGAATATATTTTGTTCTAATTCAGACTCCAGTACTTCTCCTTCCCATTCCCTCTCCCCACCCCTACTGCCTACCCTATAATGATCTTTCTGCCATTTACTCATAGTTTTTTTTTTAATTAATTATTGTGGATGTACCCAATGGTGAGATTAATTGTGGTATATTCATATATGTACATAGGAATGTTACATCAGATTGAAAATCAACTCACTCCAGTGGTGCAGCCACATCAATGTTTATAGCAGCATTTTCAACAGATGAATGGATAAAGAAATTATGGCATATATATATATATATATATATATATATATATATATATATACACATCAGAGTATTACACAGAAAAAAAGAATGAATTTATGACATTGGCCAGTAACTGGGTGAATCTGGAGACTTTCATGCTAAGTGAAATAAACCAATCCCCCCGCTTCAAACCAAAGGTCAAATGTTTTCTCTGAGATGGAAGCTAACACACAATAAGATGGGTGGGGAGAATAGAAGTTCAATGAAATAGATATGTCAGTTCTTACATTTCACATAGTTGAAATTACTTGAAAATTTCTGTTGTGGTTTCTTTTTGACTCATGGGTTTTATTATTAATTTTGAAGTATTTGGGGATTTCTTGTCATATTTTAATTTCTGCATTATTCTGCTTCAGTCAAAAAGTATACTGAGTCATCTCAATATCTTTTATTTAAATATGAGGCTTGTTTTACAAACCAGAATATGGGCCATTTTTACATTTTATATACAAGTAATAATAATATGTATGCATAAGTGTGCTATTGATGTTGATGTATTTGAATATGATGTTTGTGTTGTTTAGATCTTCAGTATTCTTGTATGTGTGTATGTATGCACATACATGGATGCATGCATATGTGCTTTGTCTTCTTATTCTATCAGAAATTGAGAAGATTGTGGTTTGTCTACTTTTAATTGTATTTCATCAATTTGATATTTTCTTTTATTCTGTACTTATCTTAGAGGGAAATATTCAGTCTTAAAACTCACATATTTCTGGTGTGAAAGAGAGATGGTAAAACATCTCTCATTATTGCTAGCAATGTATCTTTCCTAAAAGTCTCCTTTATCTTTTGTGAATATAGCTACACTAAAATGCTATCATTTGTATTATAATGTTATTCCAATTTTAAACTTTCAAATTTCTGTATTCTTTCTCTCAAAAGCCCATATATTTTTTTATAGCAATAGTTGAGTTTTCTTTAATTTAGTGTACAATATTGTTGGCTCAATTGCATTATTAATGTAATATCTGATATCTGCCCATGTATAATTAACATCTAATTATTTTTTACATACTCCTGAAATTTTGTTCTTCTTTTGGCATTCAAATAATTGTTATATGAAATTTCCCTTAAAATAGTTTTATTTTGGTTATCCTTTAAGTGGTTTTTCAAGAAATCTCAGCATGCATCTTTGATCTATAAGAATCTAATAAAAATATTGATCCTAGTAACTCCATAATTTTAATTAAAACATTAGAACTCTCCAAATCTATGCCTCTACCTCTCACATTGTTGTTGTTGTTATGAACTTAAATTTAATGCATATTTTAACTCCTTCAAGAAACTACTAACACTGCCCATTATAATCAACATTAAATCAATACTCATTTATATTTACCTTTCCTATCTTTTTTGTTCTTCCTGCAATTCTGTGATCCCTTTAGGACTGTTTTCCTTCTGCCTAATGAATTCCACTGGAAGTATTTCCATTAGTGCAGGTGTGACTGTGATTAATTCTCTCAGTTTTTGTTTGTCTGACAACTTCATTGCTGAAAGAAATGTTTGCTGGTGATAGAATGCTAGTCTGCTAATAATTTTCTTATCTTTAAAGGGCATTCTTTTTTCTTTTGGTTTTGGGATTTATGTTTAACATTAACTTTACTAATGCTTCTTAAAAATAATATGTGATGTTTTATGTGATTGATTTTGAGATTTTTTCTCTTTAATTTGGATCTTGATTTTTTATTTTGGACTTTTAAAAAATTTACATCCTGATTGGGTCGCTGTGAATATCTTGAACAGTTAAAGACAGTTTTGGAAAATTCTTAGTCATTAACTGTTCAAATATTACTTATTACCACTCAATTATCTCTTATCCTTCTAGAATTATAATCATATGTATGTTAGAGTTTTTCATTATGTTTCACATGTCATTAATGTTGTTTTTCATTATTTTTGTGCTCCTATTTGGAGATTTTATATTAACCTATCTTGCAATCCACTATTCCTGTTGTCTTCTATATCTATGGCATTAAACTATTTCAATAGTTTTATGTCAGATACTATAATTTTGCCATTATAGAATGTTCATTTTAAGATTTCAGTTGTCAGGTCAAAATCTTTTTATGTCTATTTTCTCTACTGTTCCTTATTTTTGACATATTATTCATGCTTATTTTAACATTAATTATACTATCTGGATTATCTGGAGGTCATTTGTATTATGTTTTTTTCTCATGGTTTTACTCAGAAATCCAGTTTTGTGCATAGGTGGTCTATTACTTTTCACTCAATTCTGGATATTTATGTAAAAAGATGTCCAGGATGAAAGTGATATTGTATTTCCCTAGGATGAGTTTACCTTTTCCTCTGTCAGCCTGATAGAACCCTCAACTGGTCAAATTGTGTTTACTGAAACAGTCAAGGATCCTTGACATCCTGATAAGCACCTTGCCTATAGAATTTTCAGTTGAAAAATTGATATATTTTCTATGCTCCTTCCTATGCCAGATCCCAAACTCTAATATTTGAATAGTAAAGAAAACTTCATTCTGCTTTCTAAGAATTTTTTACTTGGGTTTTCAAACTTCTGCCCTGGGCTATCCTGATTTTGACAAGTGACCTGAGCGGGGAAACTGATCTTGAGCTTGAATTTTCCAGTCTACTAAAGGCTATAGAAGTTAGTCTGTCCCTGTTTAAGAGTCTGTTGTTAGTTTTCTGACTTAGCAAATTTCCTTGGGGGAAAACTGACTGTAGGACTCAGTTCTCATGCCTAAGTATTCTCAGAAATCTTAAACCATTTATTTTTTATCATATAATCTGCCCTCTGTTCCTGTAGAGAAATAATTTCTGATATTTAGCCAATTTTCATGGTTGCTTTCTGCTGCCAGACAATCCATTTAACATGGAAGCAGAATTCCACCAAAAATATGAATGAGATTTAACTTCACACTTTAAAAAAATCCTTTTTTGAAACTTTTGATTATAAAGAAAGAAGGAATCTGAGTGATATGTGCTATATTACCTTCAATAAAATTTTGCCCCCAGAAAAAATGCATTGAACTCACTACATGCTGTGCCTATAAACAACAAAGGAATTACAAAAGTTGTGTATATTTGAGTGAGGAAAAATATTTAAATGGGTGTTATTATCAAGATATTTTGCCTCCATTTCCTATTTTTTTCCTATGACAACCAAATTGACACATTTTTATAAGGTGTGCATATTGTGAAATTTTACAATGTTTATTGCTAAATTCCAATAATTGAATTTCAAAAGTTGATCTGTTCTATAGTCTTGTAGTGGCTCCTTGCTGGTAAGGAATAATTCATGCTTTTTCCAGGGATAAAGTGGGTTCTGGGTGTTTATTTGTTCAGTCTATTTAGGTGATTATACAAATTAGACTAGCCTAGGATAAACCAAAAAAAAGTGAACTTGGATATTTGTGTATTGAAATATATTGGTAAAGCCTTCAATTTGATTTTTTATTGTCATATATAAAACTATTTCATTTAAATAGCTAATAAATTGAAAAGTCATTAGTGTTTACTTCTATATTTGTGTCTTACATGTTTGTGTTTTGTTATTTTTATCTCTGCCTAACTTACATTTTTAAAAGGAAGGAAAGCAAAAAATTATATTTGAAGAATAACAAATAGCAATTTACCTTTGTTTATTTCAATATATACTTAGGAAAAAAGAATAACTCAGTGAAAAATGTGTATACTTTAAACTTCAATAGAATTATACTTGAGATTTAAAAATAAATGTGTTACATTATAAAGTAACCTTTTCAATTGTTCATATTCTGCTAAAAGTTCAATGATGTCTTCATATAGTATTATTCATATGAATTTACTAGTTAGAAATCATATTATCCACCTATTGGCTTACTGAACACAATATAAAACAATTATACTTCAGGTAAATTAATTACTGTTCCAAAGTGTTCAGAGACAAAATATTATTTATTTTGATATGTGATATGTCAGAGATTATATTAATTTTTGGTTACTGCATACCTAGTGCATAAGTAGTGTTCCCCATAAATATTAATATTAAATTGTAAATAATTTAATAATTTGTAATAATATTTATACATAATGAATGTGTAACTTTAAATGATATACATATTATCATGCAACTTCAGTAGGATTAAAAGTTAAACTAAATCAAAATAACTAAAGGTTACATTAACAAACAGAAGATAATCAAACACAGAAAAGAATGCATTATTTTGTTGATAAATACCTTCCATATCCACAAAGTAATGTAAAGTGAAAAATCTGAGATCAACTGATAACCAGAATTCAACAGAATTCCTGAAATTCAGGAGAAATTTCCTAACACTTTTGAAAGAGTGGGGAGAAGCTGCAGAAAAACACATGATACTACAATTAGGGCTGGGAATGTAGCACAGTGGTCACAATGAAAAACAAAAGGATCCTACACTTACACTTGTATTTGTAGGCCAAAAGGAAGGGCAAAATCAGATGTCCCAAATTCTTTGGAGAAGTTTAGGGTTTATTTCAGATTCTAAGATTATTTTTTAAAGCTTGATAGCAAGATATTATTTAACAGAATTTCTACAAAATTTTTGGTTTTGCTTTGGTGCTAGGAATTGAAACCAAGCCTTGCATGTATGCATGCATGCTCTACCACAGAGTCACACCATCTGCCAGTTAACAGTTTTATTTATTGAAACAAATAAGAAATTATATAAGATTTTCTCTTTGTTATTTGTGGATTAGAATTATTTTAAATTTAATATTCATATTTATAAACCCATATAATATACTAAGTATATAGTAACCAAATATTTAAGATAATCTATCAGGTAGTGTCACAAATGGGTCACAATTTTAAGGTACTGATATTTTAACAAAATTCAAGTTTATATACAATTTGGGAGAAAAAGTATGCTAAATATTAAGCTTACATGTATTCAGAGAGCTTACATCAGTAGTATACTCAACCAGAAAAGCCAATGTAAATACAAAGAAATTCATGCGGATTTGAAGTTCAGTGGAATGCATACTTGATTAGCATGCAAGAAATTCTGGGATCCATCCCCAGCACCAATGAAATAAAGTAGAATTTCAAACACTCTGGAGTTGAAAAGATGAAATTATATGGTAAAGACAGGCACCACAAATAATAGCAATTCAAGACTTCATAAAAGCTTTAATATTAAATAATTTTAAACGTTGCTAAAATTTGAGTACTATTGAGTAATTTCTACTTAGAGAAATATTATTCACCAAGATAAAGTCAAATGCGGGAGAAAACACATTCAATACATACTATAATTTAAATGCTAATTACATTAACTACCAATAACAAAGAACAAATTAAGCACTATCAGGAGGATATGGTTGGGATAGTGCTATCAATGTTCAAGAAACACAATTTCTTAATAAAAAGACCTTGCAATCGGTTGTTTGCCCAAATTAATGGGGGATTAACTGAACAAAATAAAACAATTAAGTGAATACAAAGCTATAAGTGCAGGTGGGGGCTTTCTTTAATTTCCACTGTCCTGAAGCAAGAGATTGGGGAATATTGGTTTCAGGAATTTGAACTCACCAGACCCAGAGTCTCCAGCTAGACACACCTCATACTGGTAGCTCTGAGACAGTGTCCCAGTTCCACTGATATCCACCAGGTGGCCAGGAAGGTGGCCCTCAGGTACAGAACAAACACCAAGCGGCGCCGCCCTGTGCCTCCTGCACAGCCTCACAACCACAAACACCAGCACAGAGAAGAGGAAGAGCGATGACACAGAGGCCAAGGCGATGACCAAGTAGACAGTGAGCGAATCCCCCTGCGAGCGCTCGGGCGCTACTTCCGGGAGCGGCAGGTAGGGCTGGGAGAAGCCATCCACCAGCAGCACGTGCAGCGTGACGCTGGCAGACAGCGGAGGCTCGCCATTGTCCTTGACCAGCACCACCAGCCTGTGCCTGGCCGCGTCGCGCTCGCTCAGCAGCCTGGTGGTGCGCACCTCGCCATTGTGCGCCCACACGCCAAACAGCCCTGGCTCCGTGGCCTTGACCAGCTGGTATGACAGCCAGGCGTTCTGGCCCGAGTCTCCGTCCACTGCCACCACTTTGGTGACCAGGTAGCCCTGCTCTGCCGCCCTGGGCACCAGCTCAGTGCAGGGCGCAGAGGCGTTCTGCATTGGGTACAGCACGAAGGGCGAGTTGTCATTGTCGTCCAGCACCACCACTCGCACCAGCGCCTGGCTGCTGAGCGCGGGAGAGCCTTGGTCTGTGGCGCCCACGCGGAACTCGAATGACTGCAGGGCCTCGAAGTCCAGCGCCCTCAGCGCGAACAGCTGCCCATTGTCTGCGTTGATGGAGATCAGCGAGGCGAGGGGCAGGTGCGGGCCCTGGGTTGGCAGCAGCGAGTAGGTGATCTGGGCATTGGTGCCTGAGTCTCTGTCTGTGGCGCTGACACTGCCTATGTGCAGGGCGGGGCTGTTGTTCTCGTGCACCAACAGGGTGTATGACGTTTGGGAGAAGGCAGGGGCGTTGTCGTTGACGTCAGAGACGAGGATGGTTATGCTGTGCTCGGTTTTTAGCCTGGGCGTCCCCAAGTCGGTGACTGTGATGGTGATGTTGTACTCTGCTCTGCTCTCTCTGTCCAGCGGGCTCTCTGTCACCAGGGTGTAAAAGTTCTTGAATGTCGGTTTTAGAATGAAGGGCACATTATCTGGAATAGAGCAAGTCATCTTTCCATTGTCTCCAGAATCTCTATCTCCAACACGGAATATAGAGACTATGGTCTCAGGAGCATTTTCTGGGATGGAGCTGGCGAGTGACGATATGGTAAGTTCTGGGGCATTGTCATTCACGTCCACCACCTCTATGAACACAGTGCCTTTTCCAGAAAGGCCTCCTCCATCTATAGCCTCAATTTCCACGTGATAAGATTTAATTTTTTCAAAATCCAATTTCTTCCTCAGTCGGATTTCCCCTGTGACTTCATTTATTGAGAAAGTTTGTTTAATCTCATCAGATGGTTGGAACAAGCCATAGGAAACACTCCCAAAGTTTCCAGCATCTGCATCCTTAGCTAGGACGCTGAGGATTGGGGAATCTAAGGGGCTGTTCTCCAGGACCTGCACCTCATATGGGGTATGCACAAACTCGGGAGCATTGTCATTGACGTCCATGATCAGGATTCGAACTGTGACTGTGCCAGATCTAGGTGGAGAGCCACCGTCCAGAGCCATGAGGGTTAAGCTGAATTCAGGCTGCTCCTCTCTATCCAGGGCTTTGTCTTGTACCAGGTCTGGGCATTTCTTGCCCTCACTGTAATTTCGTGTAAGGACGTGAAAATGAGAATTGGGACTGATGGTGTATTTTTGAAGCCCATTGCTACCCACATCCAAATCCTGAGCTACTTTCAATGGAAATAGAGTCCCTGGCTGGCTGTTTTCTGGTATTTTCAAGAGCATTTCCCTATCAGTGAATGCTGGAGAGTGGTCATTTATGTCCTGGACCCATAATTCTCCCTGAAAAAATTGCACTGGCATTTCAAGAAACACCTGGAAATGCAGTACACACCGTTCAATAGGGCCACACAGTTCCTCCCGGTCTATTTTTTCCTTCAGAAGCAAATCGCCAGTCTGAGGATCCAACAGCAAACGCTGCTTATAATCGTCAGACATAACCCGAACAGACCTGGCTGCCAGTTCCCCAGTTCCCAGGCCCAGGTCCTTTGTCAGATGGGCTACAAAGGAGCCGCTCTCTGTTTCCTCCTCTACAGAATAACGAAGAGACTCTGGGCGAATCTGAGACAAAAACATCGTAAAAATAAAGGCTATCACTTGCCTGCTCGGTTGAACTCTCTTTCGATTCCCCATGTTGTAGTCGGGTTGCTTGTATCCAAGTACTTCAGGAAACCCCAAAGAAGACTGGAGATGTGGAACACTTGTTTTCCTATTGGAGGAACCCTCACAAAATTGATTTTGAGCTTAAATTGTATGTTGCTGCCCCAATCCGTTGGCAACTCCGTATTATTTGCGCAGCTTCTCGCGTGTCTTTTATAAGGTCTTGAAACAAAAGTATATGGGAGGTTTTAAGGGACCTGCATTCACAATCTTAGCCTGCAGCGCCACCCTGCGTCTTAAGTTACGAATTAACACAATATTTTGAAACCAAAGCTCATCTGGGATATTTCCAAATGAAAATCATTTTAAAAGTCTATAGATTTTTAAAATAAATGTTGTTATTGCTTAAATTTTGTAATTTATTATTATAGTGCATGAACTAGAATAATGGTGTACACAAAGCAAGAAGATATCTCAATCTCCTCATGCACCCTCATCAGGGGAACTTCATTTCTCTTCTGCATAATTTAACCAAGGGAGATAAGATCTTATAAAACTTACCTGAAATTAAATTTAAAACTTATTTCAATTTAGTTCATTGTAGTTATATATGTTTATTTTTAGGAATTGAAGATTTTACGTAATGCAAAAGTTTAGAATCTGGTGTATCACTTGGTCTAAAATGGAACTATTTTACAGAGAATAGGTTCTATTTTTCCACACTGATATGCAAATAATAACAATACAGTTAAATAATGAGTAATCTTGTTTTGTTTTATTAATGCATTTACAGTGTAAAACTACAGTCAATCTAGAAGTAAGGCAATGAGTATCAGAGCCACAGACTTTAAACTAAAGAGATATTGAAAGCAGTTTTATAGATATGGAAATTGAAACCCAAGGGATACAGGACCTGTTTCTTCTGGGATTTTTATCAGTCACACCATATAGATAAAGAAATTAAGAGTTTAAAGAATCTTTCCAAATAGCAGAACCAAAGTTTGAAGCCAGAGTTATGGTTTCAGGATCCATTCTCTTACATGTCTGAGTCAGATTTTGTTCTAACATTTTGGTCAGAATCCCCTCTTGCATTATTCCTTTTAAAAAATATTTTATTAGTTGTTGATGGGCCTTTATTTATTTATGTGTGGTGCTGAGAATCAAACCCAGTGCCTCCCACATCCTAGGCAAGCACTCTACCACTTAGCAACAACCCCAGCCCCTGTATTATTCCTTTTTCAGGTGAACAATGAACTTTCAGATAATTTACAGTAGATCCAAACTTTAACCTTGCCTTAGACACATAAATATGATAGGTGAAATATATCCAAGTTTTCAACATTTGAAATGTTTTCTTTCCCTTCAGAGGCAGTTATCAGCAAAGAGAGAATGCTTATCCAACTTAGAATTTAGAAGGCAAATGGATACTCAGTGTTCACACTGAGATTATTAATGAGGTAAGGAAAATAACAATGACATATCTAATGAATTACCTGTAGTCTTAAATATTGGATAAAATGCGTTATCAACAATTTTTTAAAAATATTATCAGTTCCTATAAAGGCTTTAAAGCTACAATGAAGAATGGAGGCTAGAAGTATGGCCCAGCATATTTTGTCATGGACAATTCCATGCAGACTGTGAAACTTATCAGGAAAAAAATTTCATCTTCATGAGAGAAAAGTTGATGATATAAAGAATGATCATCCCAGTCAGGCAAGGTGAATTATCCATTCTGGAAGATTCTTGTGACTATTTACATAATTGATTGCCATAACTAAAGCATGATAGTTAGTGTTTTTCTTCTGCATTTTAAATACACAAAGAGAAATGAAATAGTACTCAGAAACTTAAGTAGTATCTTTTAATGCATATTGCAAGAACTTTAAACACCATTAAAGAAAAGATAAGATCTATTAAAAGAAATTTAAATATAAGTAGTCCTAAATTTCAAAATACTAAATCCATAATTGTGAGTTTTGAATAGTCTATTTTTGAAAAATGCGAGTGTTTTAAAATTTCATGATGACTTATGGGTTGTTTTGTTCTTTGGTGGGGTAAGGGTACAGGAGGGATTGAACTCAGGAGCACTTGACCACTGAGCCACATCCCCAACCCTATTTTGTATTTTATTTTGAAACAGAATCTCACTGAGTTGCTTGGCAATTTACCAGTGTTGAGGCTGGCTTTGAATTTCAGATCTTTCTGCCTCAACCTCCAGAGCCTGCTGGGATTACAGATATGTGCCACCTTGCCTGGTAGGCTGTTGTTTGTTACTAAAGAGGAGAAGTAGAGATTAAACTAAGCATTGAAAGGAAGAGAAATAAATTGGTGAAATAGATAATATATTTGTGTGTGTGTGTGTGTGTGTGTGTGTGTTTCTTAAGGAGTCCAATTTATCTCTGATGAGCAGAGTGACTCCAAATAATTCGTGAAACACCAACAAACTATATGAAACATAAAAGATGGTTAGTAACACTAATGGTAAATAAATACTTTAAATCTCATGACTCATAAATGGCCTCACCAAAAGTCTTACTTCATTATGAAGTTAGGCCTACACATTAAAGAGAAGAATAAGGCCAATGGGGAATTAAAAAAAAATCAACTCTAGGTACAATAAATAAAGCTAAAAAAGTAAACTCAGAACAGCTGATATCATTTTTATAATTAAACATAATATCTATGCAACCAGAAGGTAGAACATCAATGTGACTAGCCTCCAGGATTCACCTCATAAATGTTACTAGAATGGAGGATATAAACAGCAAAGAGTAGAGATGAACTAAAAACCAACAGTCATGAAGATCTTGGATGGATTTGGCTTATCCTCTGAAACAGAGCTATTTATAAATGTATCTTTCTTTCTGGGTGGCATTTCTGAGTTCTGATTGCAGCTTAATGGTATCTTTGTCTTCCAGAGTTGTTCATTCTGACTGCAGCACCAACAGGCATCCTCAAATATAACTTGTTGGTTCTATTTCTCATTTTAAAGCAAATGTAATCAACAGTACAGCATTATCAAATTCAATATAGATTGCTGAAATATCTTTTGAGAACAACTATAGTTATGGTAAAAAGAAGACAGTATCTCAATGTTCTCCCAAAGATATCAGTTGGATATGTCAAGAAACTTTCTTGTAATAGAAAGTGAATTATATTTGATTCCTAAAAGACTTCTTTGCTTTTTCTCTATTTTGCTTTTATTTGATTTACTTGTATACAATTGAATTGATTCTGCTTCCATATACATGTTATCACAGTGAATAAAATAATGTTTGATTATGGAAAATGTCCAACACAATACAAAGTAAACAGAACAAACCTCCATGCATACAGCATCAACTTTCACATCATTGTTTCATCTATAACTTTCCCTCCACTCTGCCTACTCCAAATATTTTTTTGTATAGTTCTTTCCTTGAGATAATGTTTACATAATTAAAATACACTATTTATTTATTTGGCTGTACAGAGGATAAAACCCAAGGCCTTGAGCAAACTAGCCAAGCACTCTGACTCTAAACTACATTCCTACCCCTTAACTAACACTTTACTATGAATTCTTCTGTAGTAACTCCCACTTCTTTCAAGATGTAGAACATTTTCTTCTTTCAGTGGGAATAATCTTAAATCATATATACATTTATTTTTAATAATTGTGTGGCAAAACCTTGGTCTTCTCTCTATACAAAATGGAAAGGAAGACAACATTTTAAAAAAATCACCATGCCCCATGCTCTTTATTCTTATATATACCAAACTGAAATGATAGATATTTTAAAGAATAATTTAACTGGATTGTTACCAATGTCCAGCAATAGTACTTTAACTGATGAGACATTGTGAAGTATGTTAAACTAAATTTCACTTAGTTAACTTAAAATTATTGCACAGTTTATCAAATTGATTTCCATTGTTTACTTCAAATATTTGTTTTCCTTTAATTGTATCATAACTTTAAAATATAGTTCAGGTTTATCAAAAGTGAAAAACTAAACTTTAGGGATGAACTAAATCTCTAACAACTTTAATTGAGTTACATACAAAGAAAAAAACACATCAATTCAGGAAAAACATAACATGTAAGCAATTGCATAAATAAACTTCTCAATTGATATATTGTAGAAAAGTTTGAAGATATAAAGATTTTGATGCAAAATCACACCTAAAAACTCAAATGGTTGGGTAAGACTTTTCAATCAGTGTTGCTAGAGTGTTATAAATTTTATTGATATTTTTCAAAGATCCTGTACTTGGTTTCATTATTCTCTATTATTTTTGCATTGAATTTCCTTGATTTCTATTACCTTCATTATTTTCTTCCTTCTGCATGCTTTGGCTTTATTTTGTTTCTTCTTTTATTGAATTCTGTGATGAAAGCTGGAACTGGCAAAATTCTGGGAAATTAATTTGAGACTTCTCTCTTTTCTATTTATTGAAAATAATTTCAGCTATTTATAAACCATTTAGTCTATGGTACTTCATTATAGAAGCCTGAATTTATGAAGACAATTTTCTCTCACTGTTTTCAAGGTATTTCAATTTTCTCTCACTGTTTTCAAGGTATTTCCTTTGCTTTTTTTTTTTTTTTTTTTTTTTTTTTTTTTTGGTTTTCAGATATTTGAAGTATCTTGGTGTGGATTTCTTTGGGATTTTCCTGTGTACAATTCATTTGGAGTTTTGATTCTCGTGAGTTTGTCTTTTACAAATTTGGAAAGTTTTCAGTCATTATTTCTTTTCAAATTCACTCTCTCAGAATTTCAATGACACAAATGTTGCCTCTGTTGTTATTGTCCCACAGATTGCTTAGACTGTTCCTAGTTTTATAGTCTCTTTTCTCTTTTCTTATTTTATTTTTTATATATTTTTTATTTTTTTATTTTATTTTTTATTTTTTATCTTTTCTCTTTGTTATTCAGATTAGATAAATTCCATGGGCTGGGGTTGTGGCTCCTGGTAGAGCACTCGCCTAACATGTGTGAAGCACTGGGTTTGAATCTCAGTACCATATATAAATAAATGAATAAAATAAAATCTATTTTAGTAAAAGAACTAAAAATACATATTAAAAACTTTTTTAAAAAATTTTGTTGTTCTTTTAGTTCACTGATTCATTCTTTGTCCTATCCATTTCCCTCTTGAGCCTATCCATTGAGGTTTCTTGTTTTAATTATTGCATATTTAATTTCTAAAATTTCCACTGGTATTCCTTTCCATCTTCCATTTTTTGTAAGACCATACATTTCTTCGCTGAAACTCTATTTTTCATTTATTTCAACCATGTTCATAATTGGTTGTTGAAGTACTTCATGAACTCTGTTCTGAAAACTTTTTTCAGATAATTCTAACATCTCTACCATCTTGGCATTAGGATATCTATTAATTGTCTATTATATTCACTTTGATATCTTACTGATTCTTGACATGACCCAAATAGTACCTTCCTTGATGTACTTGTATCACCATTGTTCATAGTGACAAAATTCAGAGCAACTAAAAAGTCAATCAAGAGTAAATGAATTTAAAAGTAAAAATGTATTCACAAAATGAAATACAACAAAACAACATCATCAACATGGATTTTGGTTTAATACTTGATTTTTAAAAAGCAAACCCATACATGATCCAGACTACGTGAATCCCATTCATATAAATTACAAACACAGGCAAAACTAACTAGTATATTACTGAAGAACTTATGCATATATATTGCAGCTCTGAAGAAGAACAAATAATTGATTTAATAATACAAGACATGAGTTTTTCCCCCACAGGGATGAAAGATGTTAAGATGGAGGCCAAGAGGTACTTTCAGTAGCATTGTTCTAATTTTTAAACAGATGTATGGGTGATCCTTTTGATATTATTTATTTCAAATTGAATATATACAATTATATACACTTTTGTGAAATTTTAACAGATTTCAAAATAGGAAAAGTTTTTAAATAACAAAGAATAAAACAATTTCTCGCAGTTAGTCTTCTTGGATTTGAATTCTTCTTCTTCTTACTAGCTGGGTGGCTGATGAAATCCTGACTCCCAATGTGATAGTATTAGGAAAGAGAGCCTTTGGAAGTAATTGGGTGTTGAGAATAGATCTCTTAGGAATGGTATTTGTGCCCTTATAAAAGGGATCCTGGAAAGTACTCTCATACTTATTCTGGCATTGTATAATCTGGAAGAGGGCCCTCAACAGAATACAACCATGCTGGCACCCTGCACTCAGACTTTGCTGAAACTCTATTTTTCATTTATTTCAACTATGTTCATAATTGCTTGTTAAAGCACTTTATTAAATCTGTTTTGAAAACTTTCTTCAGATAATTCTAACATCTATATCATCTTAGCATTAGAGAATCTATTAATTGTCTATTATATTTGATATCTTACTAATTCTTGATATGACCCAAATAGTACCTAACTATATGTACTTGTATCACCATTGTTCATAGTGAAAAAATTCAGAACTGTGAACAATAAATTTCAGCTATTTATGAACCACTCAGCCTATGGCACTTCATTATAGAAGCCAGAATTGGTGAAGACAATGATGTTTGTCAAATTGGTTTACTTCTGTATAGTCCAGTTTGTTCATCTCTTTAAAAATCATACCATTAAAATTATACCATTATTTGAAGGATTAAATGAGATATGTATAATGAATTTGAAAATAAATATGAAGAAAGTATATAGTATACATTATATATAATAGGTTATAAAGTTTAATAATTATTTCTCCTCAAGACCTTTCCTCAAAAATCTTAAGGGTCATTTATTTCTAAAGAAATCAAAGGAATCTTCTAGAGAACATTAAGACATTTAGTGGAGGTTTTGGAATCTCAGAGTAGAGTCTTTTGCATTTGGGCATATCAAGGATCACTTCCTGAAAAGAGCTCCCTGCCCAGTCATCTCAGCCCACTATAAAGTCACATCTGACATTATAAACCTGGCCCTGCACTGCCTCTCACAGAGCACCTTGTCCGAATTTCTATTCAGGATAGAGGTCTTAGTGGAAACCACCCTGTAATACAAAGGCAGAGAATATATAAAAAGCAGCAGCTTCTTCAAATACTCTATCCTTTTTTACATATAAACAGACAACCAGGGTGCGAAAGACATAAGAAAAAAGAGAAATATTTAACAAAAAAGAACAAGAAATAAATGAAAGAAAAAGGAAAAGTAGAAAGAAAAATGGACTCTGTAGCAAATAGATAATTCGGGATATGAAGTGAGTTGTGGAAAATGTGAAATGATACTTTGGAAAAGTCTCAATAACAAAGTTCTTAAGGATTTAAATATGACACCAAAATTAATAATACACTAGAAGGAACTCAAATTAAGAGATGTCAGAATATAAAATAAAAAAACACAACAAAGTAAAACCCTAATATAATAGAGAATTAATTATATAACTGATAAGCTCAAATCTCAGAAATAACAAGATAAAGTTAGGGATACAATTGGTAAGGGAATAGTAGTAGAGATAAATATCTCAAGAATGAAAATATGTGAATTATTAGAATGTATAAATACATCAAGGGTCCAGAAAAATAAATGAAAAAGAACATAATATTATTGTGAAACTCAAATATCCTAATATAGAAAATTCTAAAATTTGAGAGGGAAGAAAGGAGACAGAAATTACACATATTGCATATACATATAATTTATATTTTTTATATATGTGTGTAAAAGAAGAGAGAACAAAAAGGATCAACAATCATATTGGGTAAGATTTATTTAAAATTTTAGATTAATAATCAATTCATAAACTATTTTAAATTGCAGAGCAAGAATTCTTTATCTCACTGAATCATCAGTAGAGTATTAGGGAAAACTAAATACATTTTCAGGCATGTAAGATATTAAGTTTTTCTCTATACATACTCTTTGGGGATGTCATTTGAGGATTTACTATAGCAAAGGAAGGGAATGAAAAAGGAAAGAAGGGGATGAGGGTCCCATCACACAATGAAATCAAATAGGAGAGAATGAAGACCAGAGAGCAGTTTGGTGCAGATGCAGAGAACATTTAATTCTAGTAGAAGCAAAAAGATAGAAGGCTCCAGGTAGAAAATATGGGAAGCTGAATTCATGATTGGGATTTTGAAAAAATGTGAAGATGAGATAGGGTTAACTTAAGAAGTTTAAAAGGTGAATCTATTTGATCTTGATTTTAGGGACATTCTTTTTTTCAATGGCATAGGAAGCACAATGGTAGATCCAAGGAGCAGGTATGATATTACTTATCCCAACTACTATGACTGCATAAGGGACAATATTTTGAGAGAGAGAATCAGCCACTAATAACCAGGGACTGTCCTGACACTCTCAGGTAGGTCAAGATCTCCTACAGAACATGAACCACCTCACCCAACACCAATATCAAAAAAGACCTTGGTGATTCTGATTAAGTGCCGCAGTCTGGCTGGGCACAAAATAACCCAGCCGCCACACAGCCTTGTAGGTTCAAAACAGGAACTCCTTTATTCTCCCACTCCCAACAACGCCATGCACTCGGCTTTCTCTCGGGACACATCACACACCAAGCGGAAATCCCGCCTCCAGAAATCCCTCCTCGTGCACTTCCCCAACCAATGGGAACTCTCCGGAAATCCCCAGGAGAACTCCAAAGTAGCAGGCCAAGGCGGTCAGCAGGGGTCTAATATACACAGCTTAACATAACCATTATCATCTCGATGGCTTGCTGGTGTCGCCTCTCAGCCACTCAGTTCTGGCAAAAATGCCATGCGTCATTTGGACTCGGCTATGGCTCTCAGCAATTAAGCAAAATGAAAATAAAATTACTTCATGGTTGAGCACAAGCCAAAATAAGAATATTGTTCAAACCAGGACAATGACCAAAGACTTCCAATTCCTTGAAAATATGAGTGAATGTTGTTTCTTCACCAATTATACTTTCATTTCACCTTGTTCTCCTCAATTCCTCAATGAAATTCAGTGAAATAGCTAATCATACATTTCTTTCCCATTTTCTTAAAGCATCTAATCCAGAGCTAACCCTTACTTCCTTAAACCCTCTCCAAATTTCCTATCACAAACTCAAATCCTAGAACTCCTTTGTAAGTAGTACAAAAGTAACCCTGTTACTAAGGTGATCCACAGTTTCTTATTTTCTACAGTTTCCATTATTACAAAGAATCAATAACCCCAACTTTATTTTGATAAAGTGTGTTCCTGGTGATTTTTGGTTGTAGGAAATTATGATTTATATTGTCACAAAAAGTAAAATTCAAATTCATATTTTCAGTTTCTAAAACTTATCTATAGACAAGATGTGGTTAAAGGCAGAAGTTCACTGAAGGAGGTTGGAAAATGTAAGCGAAAACAGGAAAGAAAGAATAAGAATGTCTGCATTTTATCCATACAAAAATCAATGAAACTATTGTTAATAGATAAATGGACTTTTCAATTTGACAAGAGAAGTACCTGAAATAGTAGTATATTCTATGTGAAGATCATATAATTGAAGTTATTTTTTAATGCAGTACCCAGCAATCATAACAGTAAATTGTCAAAGAAAAAAATGCCTGATAAATTACTAATGTTGTTTGTAATTTACTAATTTAATCTACTAATCTAATTTGTAGATTGCCATAACCACATACCACAGATGGGTGGCTTAAATCACAGGTGTATATTTTCTCACAGTTGTGGAGAATATAAGTCTCAGGTCAAGGTGTTGTCAGGATTTTTAAATTCTGAAGCCTCTCTCATATATGATGATCTTATTCTGGTGACTTTACACGATCATCTCTGTGTATGCATGTATCTGGTATGTCTTTTCTCCATGCCTAATTTCCTTTTATAATGACACCAGTTTTATTGGTTTAGGGCCTACACAAACCACCTAATATTAATGTAATTCCCTCTTCATAGGTCCTATCTCTAAGCAAGATCATATTCTGAGGTAGTGGGATTTCTGATGTCATATGAAACTGGAAGGGATGGGAGTTCAATTCAACCCAAAATAATTATAAAAATATTAACTAATATTAAGGATAAATGTTGTAAGAGTTTTTTTTGGAAGTTTTTAAAATGCTTTCTAATGGGATAAAATTTTAAAAACCAGATAATAGCATGTGAATGACTGGGTACATCTAGATGTTGTGGATAGTGTAAATGGCAAAATCACTTTGGAAAACTATTTGGAAATGTCTACTAAGAGTAAATATGTACCTACAAAATAAGCAGTAATTCCATCCCTTAGTGTCCAACAAAACTGCAAAGTCCAAAGACATTGCAAGAATGTTCAGAGTAGTGTGATTCATAACAGTCAATCCATGCACCAACCCATATATGTGGCTAGATGATATTCAATGAATTTTAATAAACATTGATAGACTAATACAGTGAAGTAATGAGTAATACAGCAATGAGAATGAAAAGACTAATACAGTGAAGAAATGAGTAATACAGCAATGAGAATGAAAAAGTTAAGCAGAATAATGAATAAATTTAATAAAATATTGAGCAAAAGCAACTATACACAAGGCAGTTCATAGTCTATTATCACATTTATATAAATTCAAAAGGGGCAAAAATAAACTATGCTATGGTGAGGACATGTCAGTTATACTTGGGTTCACAGTGATTTTAAGGAGAAATTTGTGTTGAGTGCAATACAAATGTTTCATTTTCTCAAGTTGCTCATGTGAAAATACATACAGCTGAATATTACATTCACTTTGCTTTCTGTATGCTATATATCAATTTAAAAAGTTTTTCCAAAAAAAATATTTGCCAAGGAGGCTTAAGGTTGCAAAATAAGAGTAGATGTTGTTGAATTTTATTATGGTTTCTCACATACTGGACTTGTAATCATATGCATTCATTTGGAAACAAAAAGAATAAAATGAAGTGATTTTTTTTTCAATTTAACACCTAAAATCCTTGAATGGGATGAAACAGAATGAGTACCATATAAGGAAAAGTTCCAGTTGAACTTGTTAAGCCAGTTACCATGACAAATATACAAAAGACTAAAAATATAAGGAAAAAAACCAACCCTTAGTATGAATTTGTAATGACAGTGCATAAATACAATAAAGTAAAATTGAGTTTTCCAAAGTTGGACAACACCAGCAAACAACTCCACTACAGAAGGGAAATCACAGCTATACTTCAAGGGGGACTTTTCCTCCATGACACACTGTAACTCTTAATCCAGGAAAATTATAGATAAGGGGTAGAAAACACTGCAATATAATCAGATTAATGGAATTCAAAATTATTCCTGAAGGTGCCATTTTAATGGGTTGCTTCTCTTGCACTCTTGGGAGATACATTGTGGAATATGGGCTTCAGGAACTTGAAGTCGCTAGTCCCAGAGTCGCTGGTCAAACAAACCTCATACTGGTAGCTCTGAGACAGTGTCCCGGTGCCACTGACATCCACCAGGTGGCCAGGAAAGTGGACCTCAGGCACAGAGCAGACACCCAGCGGCGCCGACCTGTGCCTCCTGCACAGCCTCACAACCACAAACACCAACACAGAGAAGAGGAAGAGCGATGACACAGAGGCCAAGGCGATGACCAAGTAGACAGTGAGCGAGTCCCCCTGCGCGCGCTCTGGCGCCACTTCCGGGAGCGGCAGGTAGGGCTGGGAGAAGCCATCCACCAGCAGCACGTGCAGCGTGACGCTGGCAGACAGCGGAGGCTCGCCATTGTCCTTGACCAGCACCACCAGCCTGTGCCTGGCCGCGTCACGCTCGCTCAGCAGCCTGGCGGTGCGCACCTCGCCATTGTGCTCCCACACGCCAAACAGCCCTGGCTCGGTGGCCTTGACCAGCTGGTATGACAACCAGGCGTTCTGACCCGAGTCTCCATCCACCGCCACCACCTTGGTGACCAGGTAGCCCAGCTCTGCCGCCCTGGGCACCAGCTCAGTGCAGGGCACAGAGGCATTCTGCATCGGGTACAGCACGAAGGGCGAGTTGTCATTGTCGTCCAGCACCACCACTCGCACCAGCGCCTGGCTGCTGAGCGCGGGAGAGCCTTGGTCTGTGGCGCCCACGCGGAACTCGAATGCCTGCAGGGTCTCGAAGTCCAGCGCCCTCAGCGCGAACAGCTGCCCATTGTCTGTGTTGATGGAGACCAGCGAGGCGAGGGGCAGGTGTGGGTCCTGGGTTGGCAGCAGCGAGTAGGTGATCTGGGCATTGGTGCCTGAGTCTCTGTCTGTGGCGCTGACACTGCCTATGTGCAGGGCAGGGCTGTTGTTCTCATGAACTAAGAGCTTGTAAGACGTTTGGGAGAAAGCAGGGGCGTTGTCGTTGACATCAGAAACGAAGACAGTTATGCTGTGCTCGGTTTCCAACGTGGGTGTCCCCAAATCGGTCACTGTGATGGTGATGTTGTACTCTGCTCTGCTCTCTCTGTCTAGTGGCCCCTCTGTCACCAAGGTATAAAAGTTCTTAAATGTGGGCTTCAAGAGGAAGGGGAGATCATTTTCTATGGAGCAAACCATCCTACCATTGTCCCCAGAATCTGGATCAGAAACGCTGAAAATGGCAACTACAGTCTCTGGGGAGTTTTCTGGGATAGAGCTGCTGAGCCTCGACATGGTTAGTTCAGGAGCATTGTCATTCACATCCACCACTTCTATGGCCACTGTGCATTTTCCTGAAAAGCCCCCACTGTCTGTGGCTACAATTTCCACGTTATAATGTTTAGTTGCCTCGAAATCCAATGCTCTTTGCAGACGAATTTCTCCTGTTATTTGGTCTATTACAAATGGTTGAGAAACTTCATTATCTTGGAATAGTGTGTATGATACACTCCCATATGGTCCTGCATCTAAATCTTGAGCAGAAACAACAAGAACTAACGAGTTTATAGGACTGTTCTCAGGAACCTGTACCTCATACAGGGACTGTAAAAATTTGGGAGCATTATCATTGATGTCTACTACTTCAATGTATACTGTCATGATCCCAGATCTGGGTGTCACCCCACCATCCAGTGCTGTGAGGGTTAAACTGAGCTCAGACTCTTCCTCCCGGTCCAGGGCTTTGTCCAACACCAGCTCTGGGTATTTTCTGCCATCCCCATGACTATGAGTAACAACATGAAAATTGGAGTTGGGGCTGATTGTGTAGTTCTGAACGCTATTGCTACCCATGTCCAAGTCCTGAGCTGATTTCAACGGAAATACAGTCCCTGGCTGGGCGCTCTCTGGGATTCTAAGGATCATTTCCCTGTCTAGGAACTCTGGAGAATGGTCATTTACATCTGTGAGTTGCACATCAATTTGAAACAACTGCACCGGGTTTTCTAGTAACAGTTGGAAATGCAATATACAAGGTTCTGTCGCCCCACACAGCACCTCCCGGTCTAGTTTTTCCTGTAGAAGCAAATTGCCGGTTTTTTCATCAAGCTGCAAGAGCTGATTGCTGCCTTTGTGATGGATTCGCGCGCCCCGAGTGGCCAGCTCCCCCACCCTGAGCCCCAGATCTTTTGCCAGGTTGGCCACAGAGTAGCCGCTTTCTGTTTCTTCTGGCATGGAATATCTAATTGCTTCAGAGTCAGTCTCCCACAAAAACAACAGCATAGCAAAGAAAATGACTTGCCTTTTCTGCGGGGATTTTGCTGGAGCAGTCTGCATTGTTCAAATCCGTCCAGAAGGTGCAGTTCCTTCTACTCGGTATACAGTCCACTCAAACGACTTTGTTAAATAATCTTGAGTTAAATATTTCTGTCTGACATGCACTTAGAATGATCCCTTCTCTGAAGATCTGTCTCCTGGAGCTCACCTACAATGCCTCCTTATTTTAGGGAGCTTTCAGAGTTCTGATTCCTGGTTCAATGGCGTCTGAGGCATCCGAGTGCCCAATAATCACATTCTTATCCTGCAGCGCCACCAGGCGTCCTTATTTACTATTGCGTATGATATTTGTTATTTTATTCTAAATTCTAATACTGCCTTGTATCAATATCCTTTCACAAATCTCCCTTTGTTGTATCCTCAAGTTATTAGAAGTTCTAAATAAACATTTTCTGAGTGAATGCTCAGTTCAAGAATACTTTTTAAACTAACACATGCCTCCAATCCCCGTGGCTAGGGTGGCTGAAGGAGAAACATTGTATATTTAAAGTCATCTTTGGGAACTTAGGGAGACCCTGTATCAAAATAAAAAAAATAAAACTAGGTATACCGTTCAGTGGTTATGTGCCCCTCTGGTCCATCTCTGGTACCAAAAATAAACAAACAAACAAACATAGATGGAATGATGTTAATATTCTCTGTAATAGTAACTTTTGAGTACAAGAAGAAACTTTCTTGGTTCATAGATTATAGTAAAAAATAATTTGTAGTGGACACATAAAAATTCTAAAGTTTTACAAAATTACTTTAATTCTGAGGCATAATATACTTGCAGAAAAGGCACAAATATAAATGTACCATGCTGAATTTAAAGTTGGATCCATTTGTATAAATAGAATGTAGATTAAAAATAGAGTGATGCCTAAACTCAGCAAGTTCTCTCCTGCCACTGTCTAATTAGTAAATTTCCCCATATCATAAGCTCTATCCTGAATTCTCCTGTCATAGTTTTTTTTTCCTTTTTGCTTCTTGTACTCATACATATGGAGTTATAGTGCATAACTCTCATGTCTGTCTTCTTTCATTCAACATATGTTTATAAAATTAATAGGTGGCATATCATTCTGATTTATTTCATTCTCATTACTTTACAATAGTTTTGTGTATAAATATAATCATGATTTTTATGCATTCTTCAGTTCATGAACATCCATCCAGTTTTGAGCCTTTTTTTCAGTAGTATTGTTATGAACATTCTTGTCTTATAATGATCATGTAAATGTAACTATTCTGAATATATTTATATTAGTTGTATTGCTGTGCATCATAGGCACACATCTATTTAGTATTAGCAAATACTGTGTAACATTTTTCATAGGTAGTTTTTCCAGTACCAATAAATATGAGAGTTCCAGTTGCTCCACATCCTTGTCAACATTCGATGTTGTCATTTCAGTTCTAACCACTCTATTGAGTGTGTGGTGATATCATTTTGTAATTCTGATTTGTATTTCTCTGGTGATTAACAAAATACGTTACGTTACATTCTCACATATTTATTTATATTAGGATATATTCTTGTAAAGTACTTGTTAAAGACTTTTGTCATTTTTCTTATTCGGTCATTAGCATCTTTCCTTTTGTGGTCTGTAGAAGTGTCTTTGATATTCTGGGTGTAGGACCTTTTATATAATATATTACAAATATATTGTATATTATATATCTTCTCCCAATCTATGTTTTATATTTTAATTTCTATCAATGGTGTCTTTGATCAAAAAAACTAATTTAGTTTAATTTATAAATACTTTTCACTTTTGATTAGCATTTTTGTGTTCTGTTTAAATCTTTGCATACACAAAGGTCTTATTCTTATATATTTTGAAATATTAATTACTGTTTTTCTTCTAAAGCTGTAATCAAACTATTTTTTCAAATGAATCTGGTTAGAGCCAAAAATTTTCTACATACCTTTATACCATTTATTGAAAAGTTAATACATTCAAAATTATTTCAGAAGCCTCATTCCTCTTATACATTAGGTGATTTCAGATCTGCTCAAATATTCAATTTTTTCTGTTTGTTTATCCTGCAGTACCACATTGCCTTAGTTAATATAGCTTTGTCATGGGTTTTATTATTTGAAAGTAAGGCTTCCTTTTTAAAAAAAATAGACTATTTTAAAGAACAGATTTAGAGTCACAGAAAAAAATGATCATAGTGTACAAAGATACACCATGTTGGCAAAAATTGTTCACAAAATCTACTTTTTATTTCCAAAATGTCTGTAGGATTTTTAATGATGTTTTCTTTTTTTTTTACTCCTAATAATGATAATTTGTATTTTTATTGATTTACTTGATTAATCTAAAGAGCTTTAATTTTACTAATAACTATGAATAACCCACTTTAAATTTCACCAATTTTCTCATCTATTTTATTCTTTTCCTTATGTGTATTTTGTATGTATAACTATCTTCATTATTCACATTTGAATTGCTGTTTTTTTTCTATCTTCTTGAGATAAATCTTTCATTATTGATTTTTAGAATTTCTTTTCTAATATGTGCATTTAAGACTTTACATTTCCTATTGTGTTTTTATATGTCAGTTCTTGATATTTTTTTTACCCAGTTCAAACTATTTGGAAATATCTGTTGTGATTTCTTCTTTGACTCATGGATGTTATTATTTAATTTTGAAGCATTGGGGGTTTCTTGTCATATTTTAATTTCTGCATTGTTCTGCTGCAGTCAGAAAGCAGAGAGGCTTGTTTTATGATCTAGAATATAGACAATTTTCATATTTTAATTGTATGTAAGAAGAATGTGTGGGCTGGGGATGTGGCTCAAGCGGTAGCGCGCTCGCCTGGCATGCGTGCGGCCCGGGTTCGATCCTCAGCACCACATACCAACAAAGATGTTGTGTCCGCCGAGAACTAAGAAAAAATTAATAAATGTTAAAATTCTCTCTCTCTCTCTGTCCCTCTCTCTCACTCTCTCTTTAAAAAAAAAAGAAGAATGTGTGTTTAGTGTGTTATGTATGTCAGTGTATTTGAATATGATATTTGTGTTGTGCAGTACTTCAGTGTTCATGTGTCTGTGTTGTCTTCTTATTCTCTTAGGAATGGACAAAGGTATATGAACTCTCACAATATGGTTGTGGTTTGTATTTTAGTAGTTAGAGAAATATTCAGTCTTGGATTCCACTTATTTCTTTGCCTTTTTATTGTTATGAAACAGCTGTCTTCATCACTAGTGAAGAATCTTAAAGTCTCCTTTGTTTTATATGAATATAGCTATATTAAATATATTTTGGCTAGTGTACTAAACACACTATCCCATTCTTAACTTTCAATCTTTGTTTTCTCTCTTTCTCCCTCACACACATTTATTTGGTAGTATGTGTTTGAGTTGTTCTTAAATATAGTCTGAATATTTTGATTGTTTAATTAAATTACTTAAATCAATTATTATATCTTTCAATCCACACTTATCTAACTATGCTTCCATTTGCTTCTAAGGTTTTGTTCTTCTTTTAGATTATTGAAATACCTATTATTTTTTATGCACCTTCAGTTACTTTTTGATTGTTATTTATTATAAGATATAACTGTTATCTACACTATTTCTACTTTCATGAGATAATCCTTGGAACCTTAGAAATCTCTACTCTACACCTGTACCTTGATGTTCTTGCAATTATGAATTTAAATGTCATATATTTAAATGTCGTATCCTTTAAGAAACTGCCATGTTAGAGTCTGTAAACAAGTCAGGATGGCGCCTGGCATTTTGCCAGCTGGAGTGGTTTGTGAGGTGGCGCCAGCAAGCCATTAAGTGTGGAGATTCCTTATTGGTTGACTGCTGTATTTAGTTTATGTTAATTAAGATAAGCTGTGTGAAATGTATAAATACCCCTCTGGTCCTACAATAAACGGCTTCCACTCCTGCTGTATCAATCTGCACAAGTTGTTCGTCACCCCCCCCCCACGCCGGTTATTTTGCCCAGCCAGCCGGGCTGCGGCACTGCACAATTGCCTAGAGTAACATTAGATCAATACTTATTTATATTTACTCTTCCTGTCTCTTCCTATTTCTTCCTGTAATTCTGTGATCTGTTTAGGACTCTTTCCTTTTGTTTAACGATTTATACTAAAAGTATTTCTTTTAGTGTAGATATGACTGATTCAGTTTTTATTTGTTTGTATAAAAACATGTTAGAATACCCTGTTTGATGGTTATGTTTTCTGATAATAGAATTCTAGTTTTGGTAAAATTTTCCTTCAGGGTTCTTAAAACATTAATTCTTTGCCTGTTGGTTTCATTGATTTATGTTAAAAAGTTCTTCATTTTACTTATGCTTTTTTAGAAGTAATATGTCGCTTTTGTGTAGCTGCTTTAAAATCTTTTTCATTTTGTCATGAGCAACTTTCCTATAATATGCCTAGTGTACTTTGTTTTTATTTATCCTAATTAGGTTTCTCTTAATATATTGAAGGGAAACCACTTTCATCAGTCTTGTCATTTTTTGTTTAAATATTGCTTATTACACACTCTTACTCTCTCTTATCCTAGGATTATGATATGCATGAGTTTTTCATTATACTCCACATGTTACTAATATGCTTTTCTATATTTTTCATTATTTTTCTATTTGTATTTTTATTTTTTATATCAGCCTAACTGCATACACTGATACTTTATTCCCTTATGTCTATGGTATTAAATCATTTAGTTTTGTATCAGGTATGATATTTCTTAGTTATAAATCAAATTTACATTTTTAAATTTCAATTGTTTGATGAAATTCTCTTTATATCTGTTTTCTCTATTGTTACTTATGTTCAGCACATTAGCCATATTTATTTTAACATGTATGTCAATTAATTCGAATATCTGGATTATCCCAGCATTTGGGGGGTTTAGGTTTTTGCTCGTTTTATCTGTACCATCCAGTTGTGTGTTTATGTGTTTCCCTGTGCACATATACATGCTTATGCATCTACTAATTTTTTACTGAATGTTGGATTTTTATGTAAAACATTGTTCAGGATCAAGATGATATTATCTTCCTACAGGAAAAGCTCACTCTTTCTTCTGGTACCTTGACAGAGCCCTATCTAAACAAACCATTTTAATCAAAACAGGCACTGGGATCAATCAAGATTCTCTGAAGTCCTGATATCTAGCCCTATGGAGTTTTCAGCGGAGAATTTAGTATATCCTCCATGATTCCTTCCCAAACTCTAATATTTGTATAAGCAAGAAAAACTTTACTCTGCTTTTCAAGAATTTTCCACTTAAGTTTTTAGTGTTCACTGAGCTGCTCTGAGTTTGACAAATGCTCTGAGGGGAAACTCGTTCTGAGCTTGAATCCTCCAGTCTTCCAAAGGATACTGAAGTTACTCTGTTCCTAACAAAAAACTGTTGGTTGTTTTCAGATTTACCCAATTTCTTTTGGGGAAAATTGACTGTAAGATTTAGTTCTTCTCCCCAGTGATATTCATTCTCAAAAATCTTAGCCCATTCAGGTACTATTATATCATATATTTTCTGCTGCTCCACAGAGATGATTTTTGTCTTATGGCCAGTTTTAAAGGTTGTTTTATGCTTCCAGATAATGCATGTAACCTGAAAGTAGAACCCCAGTAAATACATTCATGTTTTAACTTCACACTTTTAAAATATATTTTGTAACTTTTTATCATAAAAGGAGACTTTAATGTGGTATGGGCCATATTGACTTCAGTAGAATTTCTGTCCTTCAAATAGCACATGCTAAATGCATTACAGACAACAGCAAAATAATTATAAAAGATGCATTTGTAATAGAGGCATTTGAGAAAAAGCATATTGAAATGTGTGTCATTATTAGAATATTAGCCTCCATTCTCTATCCTGGTTTGATAACAGTAAAATTGGTGTATTTTCATTTGGTATGCATGTTGTAAATATTATCTGGATCATTTTCACTACAAAATCCCAGGAACTAAATTTTAAAATGTTGATCTTTTCTACATTCTGGAGCTATCAACTAGCTAGTAAGGAATGATCCAAACTTTATGAATGCACACACGAATGAGATGGGTTCTGTATGATCATTTGTCAAATTAGATTCTTGAAAAGTGAAATTAAATTTTCATGATCTTGAGATAGACTGGTGAAAACTTAAATAAGACTTATTACTTTTCATAGAAAAATATTCATTTAAATAAGTGATAATAAATAAGGGAGAAATCAATAATGTAATTACCATATTTATATCTTGTACATTTGTTTGTATTTAATTCTGGTCTCACATTTAACTCTTCCTCACTTCAACTTTTCAATTAAGTGATGGCTAAAAACTTTGTTTCAAGAAGGATTTAAATGTCAGTAATTTTCTTTTTTATTATGTCCTCAGAAAAATTATTAATTCAGGGAAAAGCACAAGATTTAACATCCAGTAAAATAATATTTGAGATTCATAAATAAATATTACATTATAAAATAAGCTTTTTAACTGTTCATCTTATGCTAGAAGTCCTATGAAATTGTCTTATATCCATATACATTTAACCCGTTTGGAATCACACAATCAATTAACTAGGCTTATTTAACAGCTTAGAACTATTATAATTCAGATAAATTAATTACTGTTCAAGCTACCTAAGATCAAAATAATACTTAGTTCATACAAATGTAACTTTGATGTCATTGAAAAATTAAATTTAAATAATATTAAAGAATAAAACTGAAGATAATTAAACATCAAAAAGAAGTTATTATGTTGTCAATAAAGACTGTTCACATCTACAAAGTGCAAAATCTATGATCAGCCAAAAAGAACTAAACAGGACAGCCAAAATGCAGAAGAATTTTCCTGATTTTTGAAAAGCAGGGAGAAACTGCAGAAAAAACAGCAAATTCTACTTTATCATCTATTTATAAAGCAAAAGGACAAGGAGATATATGAGGCCCTCAAAAGTCCTGAAATTCTTTGGAGAGATTTGGGGCATAATTCAGGCTCCAAGATTATTCTTTGAATATTATTATGTAAAAAAGTGATTTAACAGTTTTAGTTTAGTTTTTAGTTTAGTGAAGTGAATGACAAATTATATCAGTTTCCCTATAGTTTATCATAAATGACAATTATTTAAAAATTTTAAATCCTAGTATTTATGGAACACTTACAATATTTTAGGTTAAGTACCAACTAAATACCATTGCCTTATGTATGTGGTGCTCACAACAGGAAAGGGCCACACTTTTTGTGTATAAATATTTTAATGAAGGTAATGTTAACATTCAATTTGAGAAAAACAAGTAGGACTGGGTTTTATGCTCACGGCTACTCAGTGGGCTTAGTCTGATAGTATAGTGAACCACAAATTTAGTTAAAGGTGAACACTCTGGTATTGAAATATGAAATTATGTGTTAAAGATGTGTGCCACAAATACGTGGAAATTCAAGATTTCATACAAGCCTTTAAATGGTTTATGAAATTTATTAAGTTCATTAAAATGAGAAGTTTTTGACTACTTGCTAAATTTACAATTGGGGAAAACTAACCATTAAGATTAGATCAATTATGAGGAAAATACATACTTCATATGCCTAAAAATGCTAATACCAATAACAAGAACAAACTTAGAGCTACCAGGAACATACATAGGTTTGGAATAGTGGTTAGAATACTTTAACAGCACTAGAATTCCTAAAGAAATAAATTGCAATAGAAAGTTGCCAAAATAGTGAGAATGAAATACAACAATTAGTTGAATACAAAGCTATTTCTGCAGCTGGAATTTTCCTTAACTTCTCTCCCAGCATCCTGAACCAAAAGGTTAGGGAATATGGGCTTCAGGAATTTGAACTCACCAGTCCCAGAGTTTCCACCCAGACACACCTCATACTGGTAGCTCTGAGACAGTGTCCCTGTGCCACTGACCTCCACCAGGTGGCCAGGAAAGCGGCCCTCAGGAGCAGAGCAGACACCCAGCAGCGCAGCCCTGCGCCTCCTGCACAGCCTCACAACCACAAACACCAACACAGAGAAGAGGAAGAGCGAAGACACAGAGGCCAAGGCGATAACCAAGTAGACAGTGAGCAAGTCCTCCTGCGCGCGCTCTGGCGCCACTTCCGGGAGCGGCAGGTAGGGCTGGGAGAAGCCATCCACCAGCAGCACGTGCAGCGTGACGCTGGCAGACAGCGGAGGCTCGCCATTGTCCTTGACCAGCACCACCAGCCTGTGCCTGGCCGCGTCGCGCTCACTCAGCAGCCTGGTGGTGCGCACCTCGCCATTGTGCGCCCACACGCCAAACAGCCCTGGCTCCGTGGCCTTGACCAGCTGGTATGACAACCAGGCGTTCTGACCCGAGTCTCCATCCACCGCCACCACCTTGGTGACCAGGTAGCCCTGCTCTGCTGCCCTGGGCACCAGCTCAGTGCAGGGCACAGAGGCATTCTGCATCGGGTACAGCACGAAGGGAGAGTTGTCATTGTCATCCAACACCACCACTCGCACCAGCGCCTGGCTGCTGAGCGCGGGCGATCCTTGGTCTGTGGCGCCCACGTGGAACTCGAATGCCTGCAGGGCCTCGAAGTCCAGCGCCCTCAGCGCGAACAGCTGCCCATTGTCTGCGTTGATGGAGACCAGCGAGGCGAGGGGCAGATGTGGATCCGCGGTGGGCAGCAGCGAGTAAGTGATCTGGGCATTGGTGCCTGAGTCTCTATCTGTGGCGCTGACACTGCCTATGTGCAGAGCTGGTTGGTTGTTCTCATGCACCAACAGCCTGTAGGACATTTGTGTGAAGGCAGGGGCATTGTCATTGACGTCTGAGATGAGGAGGTTTATGCTGTGCTCGGTTTTCAAACTGGGTGTCCCCAAGTCAATGACTGTGATGGTGATGTTGTACTCTGCTCTGCTTTCTCTGTCCAATGGCCTCTCTGTCACCAAGGTGTAAAAGTTCTCAAATGTTGGCTTCAAGAGGAAGGGGAGATCGTTTTCTATGGAGCAAACCATCCTACCATTGTCCCCAGAGTCTGGATCAGAAACGCTGAAAATGGCAACTACAGTCTCTGGGGAGTTTTCTGGGATAGAGCTGCTGAGTGTGGACATGGTTAGTTCAGGAGCATTGTCATTCACATCCACCACTTCTATGGCTACTGTGCATTTTCCCACAAGGCCTCCACCATCTGTGGCTGCAATTTCTACAATATAATGTTGGGTTGCCTCAAAATCCAATGCCCTTTGGAGACGAATTTCTCCTGATTTTTCATGTATTACAAATGGTTGAAAAACTTCATCACCTTGAAATAAAGAATAGGCTACACTCCCGTGTGTTCCTGCATCTAAATCTCGAGCAGAGACAATGAGAACTAATGAATTTATGGGACTGTTCTCAGGCACTTGTACCTTATACAAAGACTGTAAAAATTCGGGGGCATTATCATTGATGTCTACCACCTCAATGCGAACTGTGATGGTCCCAGACCTGGGCGGCGCCCCACCATCCAGTGCTGTGAGGGTTAAACTGAGCTCAGACTCTTCCTCCCGGTCCAGAGCTTTGTCCAACACCAGCTCTGGGTATTTTCTGCCATCTCCGCGATTGTGAGTAGCAACATGAAAATAGGAATTGGGGCTGATTGCGTAGTTCTGAACACTGTTGCTACCTATATCAAAGTCGTGAGCTGATTTCAAAGGAAACATCGTCCCTTGCTGTGCACTCTCTGGGATTCTAAGGATCATTTCCCTGTCTAGGAACTCTGGAGAATGGTCATTTATATCTGTCAGTTGCACATCAACTTTAAACAACTGCACTGGGTTTTCTAGTAACAGTTTGAAATGCAATATGCAGGGTTCTGTAGCCCCACACAGCACCTCCCTGTCTAGTTTTTCCTGTAGAAGCAAATTGCCGGTTTTTACATCAAGCTGCAAGAGCTGTTTGCTGCCTTTGTGATGGATTCGCGCACCCCGAGTGGCCAGTTCTCCCACCCTGAGCCCCAGATCTTTTGCCAGGTTGGCTACAGAGTAGCCGCTTTCTGTTTCTTCTGGAATGGAATATCTAATTGCCTCAGAGTCAGCCTCCCACAAAAACAACAGCATAGCAAGAAAAATGACTTGCCTTTTCCGTGGCGTTTTATCTAGCTCTGCCTCCATTGTTCAGACGGGTCCAGAAGGTGCAGTTCCTTTTACTCTGTATGCAATCCACTCAGATGATTTGGTCAAATGTTTCTGTTTTTATGCGCTTGGAACGAAGACCTTTCTGAAGATGTGTCTCCTGGAGCTCACCTAAAATGCCTCATTGTTGTAGGGAGCTTTCAGAGTGCTTCCCAGCTCAAATGCGTCCTTGGGCATCCAGAGCCCATTATTCCCACTCTTAGCCTGCAGCGCCACCAGGTGTCCTTTCTTACTATTGCACATAATATTTGCCATTTCATTCCAAATTTTAAATCTGGTGTGTATCCATCCCTTTTAAGCCACAAAAGCGTGCCTTATTTTATCTCCAAGTTATTAGAATTTGTAAATGAATATCACCTGAGTTAATTTTCAGTAAAAGAATGCCTTTAAGAACAAAGTAAACTGATATATTATCTTTATCTTTTTATCTTCATTTGAGTACATAAAGGAACTTTGTGTTTATAATTTATTATTTTTATGAAATTAATAATAATGTATATTGGCAAAATTTTGATTTAAAAAAAATTACTTTAATTTTGAAATATAACATTCCACCAGAAAAAGTCACAAAGCATAACTGTACAACTCAGTGAAATACTGTTTGTTAAAGGCAGGAATTTAGGTTTAATGCCGTGTGTGTGTGTGTGTGTGTGTGTGTGTGTGTGTGTGTGTGTATTTAATAATCATTTTCTAAAGTTAGATATAACATTAGAATACACTTTGACAATCTCAATAGCATGCAAAATAATTTCTCTAATTCAGTCCCAAAGGGGTTCAAAAAAGTCAAAATTTAAATGTTTTCTCTGATATGTGGAAGCTAGTGGCAAAATGGCTGAGGTGTTCCATCAAAACAGAGGAAAATCAGTAGAGTAGTGGCAAGAGTAAAATGGAGGGATAGGATGAATCTGACCACACATACATATGTACATACAGTGAATCTCAAGTCAGTGAATTTTAACAAAGTGTATATACTATTATAAGAATTTTCCAGATTAAAAATTGAAAGTCTACCAAAACCCAAGAATTCCCCTTCTTTGTTTTTATCTTCCCTCCTAAAAGGCAAGCACTATCTTGACTTCTATTATCATAGCTATCTCAGCTTTTTTTTGAATTTTCATACAAATAAAGCTATACAGTATTAGCATTTTGTCTATGTTCTTCAGTTAACATTACATTAAGTGAAATTGTTCTGTGTCATGTTGTTCTAACGTGTTTTGTACACATTGGTTTATATTTTTCAGATGTATGAATATACCATGTAGTTTATATATTCTACAGTGGCTGAAATTGGGGTTTTTCCAGTTTTGAGATTTTTTTTTGTTCTATCACTATGTATGTTGAATATGTTTATAGGATTTGGATTGTTGTGCATTAATGCATGCACATAGATTTAGATCTTCAAATATTGTGAAATATTTTTTCAAAAGTAGTTATAGTAATGCCAGCAAAGTTTGGGAGTTCCAGTTTCTTCATATCCTTGTCAACATTTGATATTGTCTCTTCAGTTTCAGCCAGTCTACTCAGTGTGTGGTAATAGCATATTATGATTTTAATTAGCATTTCCCTGGTAATTCATGAAATCATACACATTTTCACAAATTTATTGGCCATTAGTTTATATTATCATGAAGAGCTTGTAAAAGTCTTTTGTATATTTTTCTATTTGGGATGTTTGCCTGTTTCCTTCTTATACTGGAAATTCTATATTCTGAAAATATCTTTTTCAAATACGTAAATTGCAAATATGTCTTCCCACTCTATGCTTGTATTTTTTATAATTTTTGAGACCTTAATGGTTACACATAGAACTTGGGTTCCATGATCATATTTAAAATTTATTATGGTGACATTAATTAATAAATCTTTAATTTGGTCTGATTTATCAATATATTTTATTTTTAGTTAACAGCTTGTGTATACTAGTTGAAACTTTTTCATACTCCAAGGCATAAAGATATTGTTATACATTTTGAAAAAATAATAACTATATTTTGCATGTTGAAAGCTATAATAAATTTTAAATTACTTCAAGTGAATAATGTTAGGGTCATTTTTCCATGTAAATATTCAAATGTCTTTGAACCATTAATTGTGAAGATGATTCTCACTTTTCTGAAATGACATCATTGTCTTAAATCAGGTAACCACATGTTGGCTCAAAGGTTCAATTTTTTCTTTATTCTGCAATACCACATTTTATTGATTACCATAGCTTTATCATAGTTTGTTATGAGAGGTAAGTCCTCCATTTAAAAATCAATAGACTGTTTTAAAGAGCAGTTTTAGACCCACAAAAAAATTAAATCAAAAGACAAAGAGATTTTCTATATACCCCTGTTCCCACAAGTTCACAACCTTCTCCATTATCAACATCCCCTATTAGAGTTGTTCATGGCTTACAATTTATGGACCTACATCAACACATCTTTGTCACTAACTCTTTAGTTTAAAATAAGGTTCATTTCTGGTACTGTACATTGTATGAAGTTTTACAAATGTAAATGACATGTATCCACTTTTACAGGGTAGTTTAACTGGCCAAAAATCTTTGCTCCACCTATCTCTTCCTTACCTGAACACACTGGAAACCTCAGATATTTGTACTGTCTCCACAGTTTTGCCCTTTCCAAAATGTCTTGTAGTCAGAGTAGTACATTATAAGAGTCATTTGAGAATGACTATTTCACATAGCAATATGCATTTAAATTTTCTCCATGCCTTTTAATGATTTGATGGCTATTTATTTATGTATTTTGGTATTGAATGATAATATATGAAGTCTGAGTGTATCACTGTTTACTTATCAATTCACTTATTGATGGATACTTTGATTTTGACAGTTATGAACATAGCTACTATAAACTTCATCTTGCATGTTTTTGTGTGGATCTAAGTTTTCAATTCCTTTGGATAAATACTAAGAAGCACGATTGCTGCATCAATTGTAAGAGTATCAGCTTTGCAAGAAGATGCCAAACTGTCTTCCAAAGCAGCTGTACCCTTCCTGATCCATCATCATTGAATAAGAATTCCTTTTGCTCCCATCTTCCTCAGCATTTGGTGTTGTCAGTGATCTAGAGGTTGGACATTCTAATAGTTTTATAGTGGTATACCAATCTTATTTTAATTTGCATTTTCCTGATGACATCTATATAGAGCATGTTTTCATCTGATTATTTGCTGTCTATCTATTTTCTTTGGTAAATTTTTGTTATTTTGTCTAGTTTCACATGAATTTTAACAATCTTTGTATATTTTGGATAATAATCCTTTATAATATGCTTTTTGTCAATATTTTCATACTCTGTGACCTTTTTATTCTGTTGATAGAATCTTTGGCACAGCAGAAAATTTTAATTTTAATGAAATTCAACCTAGCAATTATTTCTGTCATAGATCATACCTTTAGTGTGATATCTCTAGTTTTATTCTTTTTCTTCAAGATTGCTTTGGTTTTTATTGTTTGGTTGTATTTCCATACACACTTTATATGCAGTGTTTCTCTTTTCCAAAAGAAATTGGCTAACATTTTGTTTAGGATTTTGTCACATGTATAGACTGGTGGGAGAAGACCTAATATTCCTATCATTCCCATTATTTAGTCTTTCAAGTAGTGAACACTGTGTATTCTTCAATTTAGTTAGATCTTCTTTATTTTCTCAATGATGTTTTGTGATTTTTTTCAGGGTAAAGTTATTATGAATTATTCCTTTTGATTTCTTTCCAGGTACATGATATTTTGAAAACTATTGTAAATTATATTTAAAATTTTCATTGTTTATTGTTGGTGATTATAAAGACAACTCATATTTGTATGTTGTCCTTGTATCCTTGATATTGCTAACTTTATTTAATAATTGCTAATAAATTCGAGATTTTTTCATGCTTTTTATGCAATAATCATCTATTTTGAAAAGAGGATTTCTTCTCTCCCAATCATTGTGCCTTTTGATCCTTCTTTGTCTTTTTCCACTGATTGGGGCCAATAATAAACTACTGAATTGAAGTAGTAAGGGTGAGAATCCTATTCTTGTTCTTGAGCTTT
Organism: Urocitellus parryii; assembly: GCF_045843805.1. NCBI lineage: Eukaryota > Metazoa > Chordata > Mammalia > Rodentia > Sciuridae > Urocitellus > Urocitellus parryii. The sequence goes on along the minus strand of NC_135531.1, from coordinate 95,587,465 downwards.
AGAGAAAAGCTTTTAATAAATTACTATTAATGATGTTTGTTGATGTTTTAACAGACACTATGAAATTCCCCTTCCATTTTCATTTGCTAGCAATTTTACCATTAATGTGTTCTGAATTTTATCAAATGACATTTGATTATCCACTGAGATGATCATTTTATTTTTCCTTTTCTCTTAATATATTATTGTTTTCCCCTCATATATCACTGAAATTTATTTGTTCATTTTTAAAATAAATTTTCTATATATGTTTTTAAAAGAAATTCGTTTGTTATCTTTCTTTCTTATACTGTCAAATTCAGGTGGGATGTCATAACTACTAAAAATTGTGCTGGTGCCCAAATGATTCCAGAAATACCTTTAATTTTTCTATTCAAAGTGATGTAAATTTTTACATAATTATTTGAAAGAATTCACCACTGTGAAGTGAATAGATTTTAATAACATCTTTCTTTAATAGATATAACTAATCAGATTTTCTATTTCTTCTTCCTTCATTTTTGGAAAACTGGATTTTTAAAGAATATTTTATATAAGTTGTCAAATTTATTGGCATAAAGTTGTTCATGATATTCCCTTTTTATATTTTTAAAAATCTGTAGGATTGGTAAAGATGTTTCTTTTTTCATTCCTAATATTGGGAGTTGGTGGTTTTTTTTCTCTTTTTTTTTTTTGGATTCATCTAAAAGATTTAAATTTTATTTAATATTACAAAGAAACACATTTAGGTTTGTAGAATTTCTCTGTTTATATATTTCCATATCTTTTATTTATTTTTGCTTGGGTAAGTGTACCTTTGTTCTTGTGTGTGGGGAGGGGGTGGGGGCTGGGGATTGAACCCAGGGCATTGTGCATGATAGACAAGCACTCTACAAACTGAGCTATATCCCCAGCCCAACCTTTGTTCTTTGCATTTGATTTGCTATTATTTTTCTTGCTTCTTTACATGAAAGCTTACATGATTTTTCAGTCTTGCTTCTCTAATGTGTGTATTAAAGATTTTAAATTCTCAAGTTCTGTATGTCAAGTTTTTTTTTAAATTTTGTACACCACTTCATTGCAAAATTCTTTTTATTGGTTCTTTTTAGTTACATATGACATTAGAATCCATTTTGACATTATTATACATGCATTGAATATATTTTGTTCTAATTAAGACCCTAGTACCTCTCCTTCCCCTTCCCTCTCCTCACCCCCTTCCCTCTTCCCTCTATTGATCTTTTTGCCATTTATCCATAATTTTTTTCTTAAATTAATTACTTGTTGGATGTACCCAATGGTGAGATTCGCTGTGGTTTATTCATGTACATACATATGAAGATTATGACAGATTAAAAATCAACTTACTCCAGTGAGACAGCCACATCAATGTTTACAGCAGCACAATTCACAATAGCTAAGCTATGGAGCCAACCTAGGTGCCCAACAGATGAATGGATAAAGAAAATGTGGCATATATACAAACAAGGGATTACTCAGACATAAAGAAAAATGACTTTATGACATTTGCTAGTAAATGGATGGATCGGAGACTATCATGCTAAGTGAAATAGGTCAATCCAAAAAAAATTAAAGTTCAAATGTATTCTCTAATATGTGGAAGTTAATCCACACTAAGGGGCAGACAGAATAGAAGTTCAGTGGAGTATATGCGTCAGTTCTTAAACTTTGCATATTTGAAAATGTTTGGAAATTTCTGCTGTGATTTCAAATTTGATTTGGGTTTTATTAATTAATTTTGAAGCATTTGGGGATTTGTCATATTTTCACTTTTCTCTTTATTCTGCTGTAGTCAAAAAGAATAATGAGTCATCTCAATGTCTTTTATTTTAAAATGAGGCTTGTTTTATAACCCAGAATATGGGAAATTTTCATATTTCAAATATGTGTAACAAAATTGTGTCTGCATGAGTGTGCTATGGATGTTGATGTATTTCAATATGTTTTGTGTTATTGATATCTTCAATATTCTTGTATGTGTGTATGTGTGTATATACAGGGGCACATATGTGTTTTGTCTTCTTATTCTATCAGAATTTAGAGGTTTGTGGTTTGTCTACTTTTCATTTGTACTTCATCAATTTGACTTTTTTTTTTTACTCTGTAGTAAAAATATTTCTTATGGGGAAATATTTCTCACATATTTCTGTTATATTTTCATATTATTATAAAACATCTCTCTTTCTTCCTAGCAATATATCTTTCCTTAAAGTCTCCTTGGTCTTTTGCGAATATAGCTACACTAAAAGGCTAGTATTTGTAGTACATACCTTATTCCATTTTTAAACTTTCAATTTTCTGTGTTCTATCACATACACATACATATGATAGCAATATTGAGTTTTTCTTAAATCTGGTGTACAATACTGCTGAGGGCCATTACCAAGTAGGTATTGACGCATCGTAATCCTTGCCAGTGTACCCCATGTTAAATGGACTTGCCTTGGAAATTTGCTGCGACCTTGCTTGTGTGCTTTAGTAAGATGACCCTGCTCAAGGTGATCCAGGTTTGAGGAAGTATCCTGCAGGTTTGAGGAAGTATCCTGGTCCTTGGGTTTAGGGTGTTCCCGGTTTAAGGCGTTTCCCGGTTTAAGAATATGGGTTTTAGGGAAGTTGAGGTTGAAGATTATTGCTGCTGGGATTAGGGTGTTCCTGCTGCTTGTTCCTGTTGCGTTCTCATGAGATTAAAATGGGATTTGGAAAAAGCCTCGTGGAGTAGGTGAATTATGAGGGCAGAATGAGACTGCCCCTGAACGTGTGTGGAGGCTGGTGTGAGATCAGGAATAAAGAATTGCTGTTTGAACCTACAAAGCTGTGTGGTGCCTCCTGATTCTGGTACCCCCCAAGACATCGGCACAATACTGTTAGCTTAATTGTATTATTAATGTAATATTTGATATCTTCCCATTTATAATTAACATCTAATTATTTTTTTACTTATCCCAGAAATTTTGTTCTTCTTTTGGTATTCAAATATTTGTTATATAAAAATTTCCCATCAAATAGTTTTTTTAGTTATTCTTTAAGAGGCTATTCAAGAAATCACAGCATGATCTTTGAACTATAAGAATCTAATAGAAATTATTGATCTGAATATCACCATAATTTTGATTAAAACATTAGGACTCTCCAAATCTGTGCCTCTACCTTTCACATTGTTGTTGTTGTTATGAACTTAAATTTAATGCATATTTTAAATCCTTAAAGAAACTACTAATAGTGCCCAGTATAATCAACATTAAATCAATACTCATTTATATTTACCCTTCCTGTCTTTTTATTTCTTCCTGCAAATCTGTGATCCTTTTAGAACTGTTTTCTTTCTGCCTAAATGAATTCCACTGGAAGTATTTCTACTAGTGCAGGTGTGACTGTGATTAATTCTCTCAGTTTTTGTTTCTTTGACAACTTCATTGCTGAGGGAAATGTTTGCTGGTGATAGAATTATAGTCTATTAATAATTTTCTTGTCTTTAAAAGCTATTCTTTTTTCTTTTGGTTTCAGCACACACGTTGAAGGTTAGTTTTACCGATGCTTCTTTAAAAGTAATATGTGATATTTTAGGTGATAGCTTTTGAGATTTTTTTTTCTCTTTGACTTGTATCTTGACTTTTGGTTTTGATTTTTGGACTTTTAAAAAATTTTTATCCTGATTGGGTTTCTCTAAGTATCTTGAAGACTTAAAGACACAATTTTGGAAAATTCTTGGTCATTAACTGTTCAAATACTGCTTATTACCACTCTATTCCCTCTTATCCTTCTAGGATTATAATCATATGTAAGTTTGAGTTTTTCATTAATGTTGTTTTTCATTATTTTTGGGTTCCTATTTGAATATTTTATATTGATCTATCTCACTTCCACTAATCCTGTAGTCTTTTATATCTATGACATTAAACTATTTCAACAGTTTTACATCAAATATTATAATTTTGCAGCTAAAGAATGAGTGTCCATTTTAAGATTTCAATTGTCAGGTGAAATTCTCTTTACGTCTATTTTCTCTATTGTTCATGCTTATTCTAACATTAATTCTACTATCTAGATTATCTGGAAGTCATTTGTTTTGTGTTTTTTCTCTTGATTTTACTCAGATCATCCAGTTTTGTGTGTAGATGGCTTGTAACTTTTTACTGAATTCTCGATATTTATGTAAAAAGATGTCCAGGATCAAAGTGATATTGAACCAGGAGGGTTCACTTTTTCCTCTGTTGGCCTGATAGAACTCTAACTAGTCAAATTGGGCTAAAGTGAAAGGCACTTAGTTTAGTCAAGGTTCCTTACTATCCTAAAAAGTACCTTGTCTACAGAATTGTCAATTGAAAAATTGGTATATTTTCTATGCCTCTTCTCATGGCAGATCCCAAACTCTAATCTTCAAATAGTAAAGAAAATTTCATCCTGCTTTCTAAGAATTTTCCACTTAGGTTTTTAGACTTCTGCCCTGGAATGTGCTGAGTTTGACAAGTGACCTGAATGGGGAAACTGATCCTGAGCTTGAATCTTACAGACTACTAAAGGCTATGGAAGTTAGTCTGTCCCTGTTAAGAATCTGTTGTTTCCTGACTTAGCAAATTTCCTTGGAAGAAAACTGACTGTAGGACTTAGTTCTCATCCCAAAGCATTCTTTTCAGAAATCCTGAGCCACTCATTTCTTATCCTATCATCTGACCTCTGTTGATGTAGAGAGGTAATTTCTGATATTTAGCCAATTTTCATGGTTGCTTTTTGCTGCCAGATAATCCATCTAACCTGGAAGCACAATTCCATCAAATGTATTCATGAGTTTTAACTTAACACTTTAAAAAATACATTTTTGCAACTTTTGATTATGAAGAGACAATCTGAGTGATCTGTGCTATTTGCTTCCCAAAAAGAATGCATTGAACTCACTACATGCTGTGCCTAAAACAACAGCAAAGGAATTACAAAAGTTGTGTATATTTGAGAGACAAAAAATGTTTAAATGGGTGTTATTATTAAGATATTTTTCTTCCATTCTCTATTTTTTTTCCTGTGGCCATCAAACTGGCACATTTTATGAGGTATATCATGTTGTGAAATTTTACAGTGTTTACTGCTAAATTCCAATTAGTGAATCAAAAAGTTGAACTGTTCTGTAGCCTTGTAATGGGCTCTTATTGGTAAGGAATGATCTATTCTTTTTCTAAGGATAAAGTGGAATGGGTGTTTATTTGTCCAGTGTCATTTATGTGATTATATATGTTGAGAGCCACAGCCAAAGGGGCCCCAGCAAACTTCCAGCTGCCGGCTGATGATTGGCTCACAGTGGCCCCAGCAACATCTAGCTGATTGGCTCCTCTGCGGTGATGTTCATTGGGCTGTTTCCCTGCCCTTCAAGCTGCCAGCTGATGATTGGCTCACAGTGGCCCCAGCAACATCTAGCTGATTGGCTCCTCTGCAGTCATGTTCATTGGGCTGTTTCCCTGCCCTTCAAGCTGCCAGCTGATGATTGGCTCACAGTGGCCCCAGCAACATCTAGCTGATTGGATCCTCTGCGGTCATGTTCATTGGGCTGTTTCCCTGCCCTTCAGACTACGGAACTGCTCATTGGGGGACTTCTTTGGCTCCGCCCATGCGACCTAGCCAATCGGCCTCAAGAGCAGGAGGATTGGGGGAGGTGGTGGTTGGTGTGTGGGAGAGGCTTGTGGAAGCCGGTGGTGGCAGTTGGGCTCTGAGGGTTTTTCCTGAGGAGCTGTTTTGTTTGGCGTTTGTAGTTTTAAAAATAAAGTTTGTTTCGTTTGACAAGTAGCTCCTGAATTGTGCCCAGCCAGACTGCGGCATATATAAATTAGACTAACCTAGCATAAACAAAAATGAACTTGGATTTTTTTGTGTTGCAATATATTGGTAAAACCTTCAACCCTATTTCTTATTATCATAAATAAAAACTATTTAATTTAAATTTCTAATAAATGGAGAAGTCGTTACCATTGACTTCTATATTTGTATCTTACATGTTTGTGTTTCTTTTCTCACTTTTCTCTCTTCCTAACTTAAATTGGAAAATTATATTTCAAGAATAACAAATGTTAAGTAATTTACCTTTTTTATTTCATTTTATCCTTAGGGGAAAAAAAGAGTAACTCGGGGGAAAAATTCATGTACTGTAAACTCCAGTAGAATGATATTTGAGATTAAAACACAAATGTGTTTAGATTATAGCAAGCTTTTCAATTGTTCATGTTTTGCCAAAATTCCAAAGAAATTTTCTTATAGTTTTATTCATATAAATTTACTAGTTAGAAATCACATAATTCACCTACTTGGCTTATTGAATGCAACAAAAACAATTATAATTCAGGTAAATTAATTACTGTTCCAATGTATTCAGAAATAAAATATTACTTATTTTAATATATGATGTTAGATATTACATTACTTATTTGGTTAGTGCATACCTAGTGGTGAGAATGACAAACAAAAGTCTCCTACACTTAAACTTGTATTTATGGGCCAAAAGGAAAGGGTAAGGACATATATGATGCCCTCAGGAGTCCCAAATTCTTTGGAGAAGCTTCGGGCTTATTTCAGATTCTAAGATTATTTTTTAAAGAATTATACCAAGATGTTCTTTAACAGAATTTCTAAAAAAAAATTTTTTTTTTGCTTTGGTGCTGGGAATTGAAACCAGACTTAGCATATATGCATGCCTGCTCTACCATTGGGTCATGCCCTCAGCCCCTTAACAGTTTCATTAGTGAAACAAATAAGACATTACAAAGATGTTCTCTTTAGTATTTGTAGATGAGAATTATTTTTAATTTAATATTAATGTTTATGAAAATATAATGCAGTAGATATGCAGTAACCAAATGTTTAAGATAATCTCTAACATGTGTTGCTCATAACAGGCCACAGTTTTAGTATAGAGACATTTTAACAAAGTAAATATTTATATACAATTTGGGAGAAAAAAATTATGCTAAGTATCATGCTTACATTTCTTCAGAGAGCTTAAGTTGGTAGTGTACTCAATGAGAAATGCCAAGATAAATATAAAGAATTTCACCTGGGTGTCAAGATCAGTGGAATACGTGCTTGATTAGCATGCAGGAAATTTGAGCATCTATACCCAGCACCAATGAAATAAAACAAAATTTCAAACACTCTAGAGCTGAAAGAGGAAGTTATATGGTAAACACTGGCACTACAAGTAATAACAATTAAAGGTTTCATAAAAGCTTTAATATTAACTAATTTAAGAAGTTGCTAAAAATAAAATTTGAGCACTATTTGAGTAATTTCTACTTAGATAAATAGTATTCACCAAGAAGGTCAAATGGGGAGAAAACACATACTCATAAATAGTGTCATTTAAATGCTAATTATAATGAATACCAACCATACACAAAAAATATATTAAGCACTACCAGAGAAAGAATATTGTTGGTATAGTGCTATCAATATTTGAGAAAGGTATTGTAAGAATAGTTGCCCAGATTAATAGATTAACTGAAACAAATACAATAATTAATTAAATACAAAACTATAAAAGTTATTTGGGGGTTTTCCTTAGTTCCCAGTGTTCTGAAGCAAGAGATTGGGGAATATTGGTTTCAGGAATTTGAACTCACCAGACCCAGAGTTTCCAGCAAGACACACCTCATACTGGTAGCTCTGGGACAAGGTCCCAGTGCCACTAACATCCACCAGGTGTCCAGGAAAGTGGCCCTCAGGCATAGAGCAGACACCCAGCGGCGCCGCCCTGCGCCTCCTGCACAGCCTCACAACCACGAACACCAGCACAGAGAAGAGGAAGAGCGATGACACAGAGGCCAAGGCGATGACCAAGTAGACAGTGAGCGAGTCCCCCTGCGCACGCTCGGGCGGCGCTTCCGGGAGCGGCAGGTAGGGCTGGGAGAAGCCATCCACCAGCAGCACGTGCAGCGTGACGCTGGCAGAGAGCGGAGGCTCGCCATTGTCCTTGACCAGCACCACCAGCCTGTGCCTGGCCGCGTCGCGCTCACTCAGCAGCCTAGCGGTGCGCACCTCGCCATTGTGCGCCCACACGCCAAACAGCCCTGGCTCCGTGGCCTTGAGCAGCTGGTATGACAGCCAGGCGTTCTGACCCGAGTCTCCATCCACTGCCACCACTTTGGTGACCAGGTAGCCCTGCTCTGCCGCCCTGGGCACCAGCTCAGTGCAGGGCGCAGAGGCGTTCTGCATTGGGTACAGCAAGAAGGGCGAGTTGTCATTGTCGTCCAGCACCACCACTCGCACCAGCGCCTGGCTGCTGAGCGCGGGTGAGCCTTGGTCTGTGGCGCCCACGCGGAACTCGAATTCCTGCAGGGCCTCGAAGTCCAGCGCCCTCAGCGCGAACAGCTGCCCATTATCTGCGTTGATGGAGACTAGCGAGGTGAGGGGCAGGTGCGGGTCCTGGTTTGGCAGCAGCGAGTAGGTGATCTGGGCATTGGTGCCTGAGTCTCTGTCTGTGGCGCTGACACTGCCTATGTGTAGGGCAGGGCTGTTGTTCTCGCGCACTAACAGCGTATAGGAGGTTTGTGTAAAGTCAGGGGCGTTGTCGTTAACGTCAGAGATGACAACAGTTATGCTGTACTCGGTATTCAACCTAGGTGACCCCAAGTCAGTGACTGTGATGGTGATGTTGTACTCTGCTCTGCTCTCTCTGTCCAGTGGCCTCTCTGTCACCAAGGTATAAAAGTTCTTAAATGTGGGTTTCAAGAAGAAGGGGAGATCGTTTTCTATGGAGCAAACCATCCTACCATTGTCCCCAGAGTCTGGATCAGAAACGCTGAAAATGGCAACTACAGTCTCTGGGGAGTTTTCTGGGATAGAGCTGCTGAGTGTGGACATGGTTAGTTCAGGAGCATTGTCATTCACATCCACCACTTCTATGGCCACTGTGCATTTTCCCACAAGGCCTCCGCCATCTGTTGCTTCAATTTCTATGATATAATGTTGGGTTGCTTCAAAATCCAATGCTCTTTGCAGATGAATTTCTCCTGTTTTTTCGTGTATTACAAATGGTTGAGAAACTTCATCACCTTCTAGTAAAGAGTAGGATACACTCCCATAAGTTCCTGCATCTATATCTCGAGCAGAGACAACAAGAACTAATGAGTTTATGGGACTGTTCTCAGGAACCTGTGCCTCATACAGGGACTGTAAAAATTCGGGGGAATTATCATTGATGTCTATCACTTCAATGCGAACTGTGACAGTCCCAGACCTGGGCGGCGCCCCACCATCCAGTGCTGTGATAGTTAAACTGAGCTCAGGCTCTTCCTCCCGGTCCAGGGCTTTGCCCAATACCAGCTCTGGGTATTTTCTTCCATCACCGCGGTTGTGAGTAGCAACACGAAAATAGGAGTTGGGGCTGATTGTGTAGTTCTGAACACTGTTGCTACCCATGTCCAAGTCCTGAGCTGATTTCAAAGCAAACACAGACCCTGGCTGGACGCTCTCTGGGATTCTAAGGATCATTTCCCTGTCTAGGAACTCTGGAGAATGGTCATTTACATCTATGAGTTGCACATCAATTTGAAACAACTGCACTGGGTTTTCCAGTAACAGCTGGAAATGCAATACACAGGGTTCTGTCGCCCCACACAGCACCTCCCGGTCTAGTTTTTCCTGTAGAAGCAAATTGCCGGTTTTTACATCAAGCTGCAAGAGCTGTTTGCTGCCTTTGTGATGGATTCGTGCTCCCCGAGTGGCCAGCTCCCCCACCCTGAGCCCCAGATCTTTTGCCAGGTTGGCCACAGAGTAGCCGCTTTCTGTTTCTTCTGGAATGGAATATCTAATCGCCTTAGAGTCAGCCCCCCATAAAAACAACAGTATAGCAAGAAAAATGACTTGCCTTTTCTGAGGGGGTTTTGCTAGAGCAGTCTGCATTGTTCAAATCCGTCCAGAAGGTGCAGTTCCTTCAACCCGGTATACAATCCACTCAGATGATTTAGTTAAATAAACTTGAGTTAAATATTTTTTTCTGGCATGCACTTAGGACGATTAGTTCTTCGAAGATCCGTCTCTTGGAGTTCATCTAAAATGCTGCCTTCTTTTGTGGAGCTTTCAGAGTTCTGATTCCCAGCTCAATGGCGTCCGTGGCATCCAGAGCCCATTATTCACACGCTTAACCTGCAGCGCCACCAGGCGTCCTTACTTATTATTGCATATAATATTTGCATTTCAGATCAAATTCTAAATCTGGTGTGTATTAGGAAAGTTTTAATCACAAAAGTACTATTAATTTTATATCCTAGTTATTAGATGTTCTAAATAAACGTTTTCTGAGTTGATTTTCAGTGAAAGAATACTGTAAGAACAGACTGATGTGATATATGAGTATCTCTTCATTTTCTTTTAGAGAACATGAAAGTTTCTTTTGAAGAAACTTTTCTTGTGGGTTTATAATTCGATTGTATTTTAGAAATTATAATGGATATCTACAAAAATTTCTATTCACAAAATTAACTTTCATTTTGAAGTATAACATGCCAACATAAAATATCACAAATCATAAGTGTACAAGCAAGTACATTTTTAAAAATTAAAAATAGGGAAAGATTTTGGCTAACTGATATCCTTTTGTCCTCTCGTATGTACTTCACACTCATTCTTTTTATTTATATATAAGATTACAATACTCTTTGATATAATGACAAAGGCATGTAAATAATTTTCTCCTTCAGCCTCCAAAGTCAAAGTTTGAATATTTGCTGTTGTATGTAGAAGCTAATGGAAAAATGTCTGGAAGAAAGGTGTATTCCATCAAACTAGAGGAAAGATCAGTAGAGCAGTTGGAGGGGAGGAAGGCGGGATGGGTTGGGCAGTAACAGTGGAATGAATATGACCAATCTTTCGTATGTAAATATATGAATATACCACAGTGAATATCAACTCAGCGAATTTTAACAAAGAGTATACACTTCTATAAAAATATTCTAGATTAAAAGTTGAAACACTACCAAGACCCAAGAACTCTCTTTATTTCATTTGTTTTTACCCTCCCTCCAAAAAGATAAGCACTATCCTGATTTCTATTATCATAGTTATCTCTGCCTTCTTTTGAACTTTGATACAATAAAGCTATAGAGTTTTACTGTTGTTGACCTTCATTCAGTATTCTATTAAGTAAAATGACCAGTGTCATCTTGTTCTAAGTTGTTTTGTTCTTGTAGATTTGTATTTATTCAGATGTATGAATATACCATGATATTGTTGTACATTCTCCAGTTGCTGAAAATTTGAGTTTTTTCAGCTTTGAGGGTTTTTTTTTGGGGGGGGGGGTGTACTACCACAAAATATATTGAATATATTCATAGACTTTAGATTGTTGTGCATTGATGCAAGATATATATTTAGATTTTGTAAATATTATGAATTATTTTTCAAAAGTAGTTGGAGTAATACCAGCAAGTATGAGAGTTCCAGGTTCTTCATATCCTTATCAACATTTGGTGTTGTCTTTTCAGTTTTAACCACTCTACTGAGTGTGTGGTAATATCATTTGTGGTTTTAATTAGCATTTGCAATCACCCAAGAAATCATGCCCATTTTCAAAAATTTATTGGTCATTAGTATACATTCTTTTGAAATTCTTGCTATTTGGGACATTTTCCTGTTTCCTTATTAGTCTGGAGAACTTATCTTCTATATTCTGGAAATATCTTTTCAGACACATGTGTTGCAAATATCTTTTCCCACTCTATGCTTTTACTTTTTATAATTTTAAGAGCTCAATGATTATACATAGTAGTTGGGATCTATGCTTGTATCTAAAATTTATTATGGTGACATTGATCAAGAAATATTTAATTTGGCCTGATTTGTCAATATATTTTATTTAAAGTTAATAGTTTGTGTGTACTAGTTAATCTTTTCCATATTCCAAGGCATAAAAATTCTTATGTGATATATTTTCACAAACTAATAACTATACTTTGCATGTTGAATGCTATAATTAATTTTAAATTACTTTTTTCAAGTGAATAATGTTGGGGTCACTTTTTTCATGTGAATACCCAAATTACTTTGCACCATTTACTAAAAGATGATCTCCATTATTTCTAAAGTGACATCATTGTCTTAAATCAGGTGATCACATGTCTGCTCAAGTATTTCATTTTTATCTTTGTTTATCCTACATAACACATTTTATTAATTACTATGGGGTTGTCATAGAGTTTGTTATATGAGAGGTAAGGCCTCCATTTAAAAAAACAATAGACTAAGGGGAAGGAAAGACAGCAGAATAAAATAGATATTATTATTGCTGTGTGTATATACGTGACTGCATAACAAATGTGATTCTGCAACCTGTACACTCAGAAAAATGAGAAATTATATCCCACCTGATTCAAATATATGATATATGAAGATCATTGTACTGTCATGGGTAACTAATTAAAACAAATAAAAAAACAATAGGCTATTTTAAAGAGCAATATGAGACCCACAGAAAAAATAAATCAGAAGGCAAAGATATTCTCACCTTCCTCTCCCCACACATGAACAACCTTCAAATTTGGCTATGTTATATTTTCATTTTCATCAAACTTAGTGAATTTTTAAACTTCACTCAAGACCAATTCTTTGATTCATGGATTATTCAGAAGTATGACCAAGGGGATATTTTCCTGTTGCCTTTCCTTTATTGATTTTTTTGTTTGACTCTACTATACTTGGAAATTCATTCTGTCTGATTTTACTTTTAAATTGGCTGAGGTTTATTCTACCACCTAGTATGTGGTATGTATATATCCTGTGAGCATTTGAAAAAAATTATATTCTGTGTTTGTTAGATGGAATATTCTATAAATAGAGATGTCATTGGTTGATGTTATTGATAAGTTCTGTATCTCTGCTAGTTTTCTGACTCATTTATCTAATTTATCAAATAGTTATTGAGAGAAGGCCATGGAAGTCTCCAACTGTAACTGTAGATTTGTCTATTTCTCCTAATTCTGTCAGTTTTTGCTCCACATTTCTCGAAGCTTTCAGGTATACACATTTAGGATTCCTGCATTTTCTACTTTTATCATTGTATTATGTATCATCCTACCTCTTATAATTTTCTTTCTTTGATAGCAACTCTATATGACATTAATATAGCCATTACTGCTTATTAATATTATTATAATATTTTTTCCATTTTCACTTTTAGTCTGCCTGTATCATCATATTTGAAGGTTTTTATAGAGCATATATAGTCATGATTTCTTAAACCCATCCTTTCAATATCTTTGCCTTAATGTGTTTAACTATTTACATTTAATAGAATTATTGATGTTAGAGCTTGAGCCTGCCATTTTATTTTATTTTTTTCTGTTTGATCTCTGCTTTTTGTTTTGTTTTCTTTTGTTTGTGGTGCTAGGGATCAAACCCAAGACCTCATTCAAGCTAAGCAAAGACTTACTTCTGAAGTTCTGTTTCTCTTTTTCCTAACTACCTGTGAATTATTAGAATACTTCCTTATTATTTCATTTTGGTATGAAATAATGCCTTTCATTGTATCACTTTGTATATCTCTTTGACTGGTTGCTCTACGTATTTTATACACACACACACACACACACGTTAGTTTGCTAGTGTCACCATTTTACCATTTAAAGTGGAGAAAATGTACTTCATTTTACCCTTTTCAATTTATAATATAATCATCTTAGATATTTCCTCTATGTACATTTAGAACTACATCAAGCAATTTTGAATAATCATCCACTATACTTTGGAAAACATAAAAAGTGAAGGAAAGTCTTATTTTATTTACTTATATATTTATTTCCTGTGCTCTTTCTTTTTTTCTCAGTGGTGTTAAGATTCCTTTTAAAAGTTGTTTCCTGGACTGGGGTTGTAGCTCAGTGGTAAAGCGCTTGCCTAGCATGTCTGAATCACTGGGTTCAATTCTCAGCACTGCATATAAATAAATAAAATAAAGGTCAATTGACAAAAAATAATAATACCACATTTTTAAAAAGTTGTTTCTTTCCAAATATCAGAGAAAAATTCAACCTTTGGTTTTTTGGGTTTGGCTTATTTCACTTAGCATGAGAGTCTGGGGTGGAAAATGGAAGTTCAGTAGAAGAGAAAAGGGGAATGAAGGGAAGGGAGTGGGGATAGGAAAAGAAAAGAAAGTGGAATGAATCTGACATGCCTTTCCTATGTACATATATGAAGACATGACAGTCAACCTCTCCATTGTGTATACCTGCAAGAAATTAATTTTTAAAAGTTGTTTCTTTGGTTGTGGAGAACCTCCTTTAGCCCCTCTTTTATGAGTAGGTCTACTAGCAATAAAATCTTTGGAGGATATTCAAACTTGGTATCAGATCTTGGATTAACAGTTCTTTTATTTTAGCATTTGAATATTTTTTAGTAGGGGGGATTGGACTCAGGAACACTCTACCATTGAAAACATCCCCAGACCCTTTTATTTTTTATTTTTAGAAAGGATCTCACTAAGTTGTGGAGGCTGGCATTAAACTTGTGATCCTCCTTCCTCAGCCTTCTAAGTTGCGGGAATAACAGTTATGTGCCACCATGCCAGCTATCCTATATGGTTTTTGAAAAAAATCTACTGTCATTCAAACTGTTACTGTCTTATAGATAAGGTATCATTTTTTTCTCACAGTTTTCAAGGTATTTCCGTTACTTTTGGTTTTCAGATATTTGAATATGATTATCTCTTGGTGTGGATTTCTTTGGGTTTACTCTGTTTAAAATTCATTTGGAGTTTTGATTTTTCATTTATTTTATTATTTCATTTATTTTTCATTTATTTTAACTATGTTCATAATTTTTGAAGCACTTCATGAAGTCTGTTTTGGAATTTTCTTTCAGATAATACTAACATTCCTGCAATCTTGGCATTAGGGTATCTATTAGTTGTCTATTACTTTCACTTAAGATTTACTGATTATTGACATGACCCAAATAGTGCATTCCTTAATCCTTAGCACCATATAAAGAGAAATTAAATAAAGGTATTGTGTCCAATTACAACTTTAAAAAAAGGAATCGTTCAGAGAAGATAAGATATTTAGTGGAAATTTTGGAATCCCAGATTTGAGTCTTTTGCATTTGGGCATTTCAAGGGTCACTTTTTGAAAAGAGCTCCCTGCCCATTCATCACAGCCCACCAAAAAGTCACATCTGATATTATAAACCTGGCCCTGCACTGCCTCTCACAAAGCACCTTCTCAGAATTTTTACTTAACAGAGGCCTGAGTGGAGCCCAGCCTATAATACAAAGGCAGAGAATATATATAAAACATCAGCTGCTTTAAATAATCTATCCAGTTCTTTCCTACATATAAACAGATAACCGGGGAGAACAAAACATAAGAAAAAATTAATTTGTATCAAAAAAGAACAAGAAAGAAATGAAAGGAAAAGAAAAATGTACTCTGTAGGAAACAGATAATTCAAGAAATGAAGTGAGTTATAAAACATCTGAAATGATACCATATTAAAGATTCAATCAAAAAGTTCCTAGGGATTTAAATATAACACCAAAAATTAACAATTCACTAGAATGAACTCAAAGTGAGAGACATCAGAATATAAAGTAAATACAATCAAACATTAATATAAGACACATAGAGAAATAATTACAGATGTTCAATAATCTGACAAGTTCAAATCTCAGAAATAACAGTATAAACTTAGGGATACAATTATTAATGGAATAATGGTAGAAATGAAATTTCTTAGAGGTAAAAATATATGAATTGTGGGAAAACATAAGTACATGAGGGTTCAGAAAATGAATGAAAAAGAATATAACAATATTGTGAAATTCAAATCTCCTAATAGATAAAATCCTAAAATTTGAGAGGGAAGGAAGGAGAGAGAAATTACATATATTATTTTGCATATACATATAATTTATATACTTTTATATTATATGTAGGAGAGAGAACAAAAAGGAACAAGAATCATATTGGGTGAGATTTCTTATAAAATTGTAGAAAAATAATCAATAGATAAATGATTTTAAATTTCATAGCAAGAATTCTCTATCCACTGAATCATCAATTGAGTAGGAGGGAAAACTAAGTACATTTTCAGGCGTGTAAATACACAGTAAGTTTTTCTATACATACTCTTAGAGGATTTGAGGATGTACTATATTTGAGGATGTACTATAGCAAAGGAAGGGAATGAAAAAGGAAAGAAGGGGATGAGGGTCCCATCACACAATGAAATTAAGTAGGAGAGAATGAAGACCAGAGAGCAGTTTGGTACAGATGCAGAGAACATTTAATTCTAGTAGAAGCAAAAAGATAGAAGGCTCCAAGTAGGAAATATGAGAAGCTGAATTCATGATTGAGATTTTGAAAAACTGTGAAGATGAGATAGGGTTAACTTAAGAAGTTTAAAAGGTGAATCTATTTTATCTTGATTTTAGGAACATTCTGTTTTCAATAACACAGGAAGCACAATGTTAGATCCAAAGAGTAGGTATGATAGTCCTTATCCCAAGTACTATGGCTACATAAGGAACAATATTTTGAGAGAGAATCAGCCACTAATAACCAGGGACTGTCCTGACACTCTCAGGTAGGTCAAGATCTCCATTCAGAACATGAACTATCTCACCCAACACCAATATCAAAAAAGACCTTGGTGATTCTGATTGAGCAAGATGAAAATAAAATTACTCCATGGTTGAGCACAAGCCAAAATAAGAATATTGTTCAAACCAGGACAATGACCAAAGACCTCCACTTCCTTGCAAATATGAGTGAATGTTGCTTTTTCACCAATTATACTTTCATTTCACCTTGTTCTCCTCAATTCCTCAATGAAATTTAGTGAAATAGCTAATCATACATTTCTTTCCCATTTTCTTAAAGCATCTAATCCAGAGCTAACCCATACTTCCTTAAACCCTTTCCAAAATTTCCTATCACAAACTCAAATCCTAGAACTCCTTTATAAGTAGTACAAAAGTAACCCTGTTACTAAGGTGATCCACAGTTTCCTATTTTCTGCAGTTTTCATTAGTACAATGAGTCAGTAACCCAAACTTTGTTTTGATAAAATGTGTTCTTGGTAATATTTGATTGTAGGGAATTATAATTTATATTGTCACAAAAAGTAAATTTCAAATACGTATTTTCAGTTTCTAAAACATATCTATAGACAAGACGTGTTTAAAGACAGAGGGAGATTGTAAAATGTAAGGGAGACATTATGAAGAAAGAATAAGAATGTCTGCATTTTATTCATACAAAAAATCAGTGAGGCTATTGTTAATTGATAATAAATGGACTTTTCAATTTGACAAGAGAAGTACCTAAAATAATAATATAGGCTATATGAATAACAAATAATTGAAGGGTTTTTTTAGTTCAGTACCCAGAAATCATAACAGTAAATTGTCTAAAGAAAAAAGTTTGAAAAATTCTTACTCATACAGTTTGTAGGATTGCCATAACAAATGCATCAGAATGGGTGGCTTAACTGACAGGTATTTATTTTCTCACAGTTCTGGAGGATGTAAGTCTAAGGTCAAGGTGTTGTCAGGATTTTTAAATTCTGAAGACTCTCTCCTTTCCTGTAGATGATGATCTTATTCCAGCAACTTGACATGATCATCTCTGTGCAACATGTGTCTGTCTTTTCTCCATATCCTAATTTACTTTTATAAAGAGACCAGTTTTTATTGGTTTAGGGCCTACACAAACCACCCAATATTAATGTAATTCTCTCTTTGTAGGCCCCATATCTGAACAAGGTCACATTCTGAGGTAGTAGGACTTCAGATTTCATATGGCAGGGATGGGAGCTCAATTCAACCCAAAACAATTATAAATATATTAACTAATATTAAGGAAGTAAATGTTATAAGATTTTTTTAAAGTATTTGAAAGTGCTAATGGACTAAAATTTAAAAAACAGACAATACCACAAGTTGACAAAAATAAGAAGGAATGGGTACATCCACACATTGTCAATAGTGTAAATGGCTCAACCAATTTGAGAAATAACCACTAACTGAATATGTGCCTACTACATGAGCAGCAATTCCACCCACCACCCAGGTGTACATGTCCAAAAGAACTTCATATATTCATCTTGTCAAAAGATATGTACAAGAACATTCAGAGCAGTGTTATTTATAATCTTCAGACCGTACACCAAATCATATATCCATCTAGAGGATAATTAATAAATTTTGGCATACTCATAGAGTGAAGTACATTACAGCAATGAGAAGGAAATATTTAACAGCAGCAATAGGAATAAATTTCATAAATATTGAGTGAAAGCAACTAGACACAAAGTAATTTATACTCTATTATTCCATTTATATAAATTTAAATGAGGCAAAACTATGCTGTGGAAAGTCAGCATATTGGTTTACACTTGGGTTAGCAGTGACCATAAGGAGTCCTTTGCAAAGAGTGCACTACAAATTTTTCATTTCCTCAGGTTTCTGGTGCTATTTGCTTTGTGGAAATACACCAAGCTGAATATTTAGTCCCATTTTCTTTAATTAATTGCTATACTGCAATTAAAAAGTTTATTCAAAAAATTTTAGACAATGGGGCTTAGAGCTGGAAGAGTAGATATTGTTGTATTTTTATTATGTTTCTCACATCCTGGACTTGCAATCATATATATATATATTCCTTTGAAAAGCATTAAAGTGAATAAAACATTTTTCCATTTAGCATAAAAATCCTTAGAGTGGGATGAAACAGAATGAGTGGGACTTCAGAAAAATACATTTAAGAGTTGAATTGATTAAGACAGTTTATAATGAGAAATATAAAAAAAAACAGGAAAAAATATCAGGAAAAATAAACCCATGTACAAATTTGGAATGGCAGTGTATAATAATGCAATAAAGTAAAATTCATTTTCCCCAAATCAGACAACATAAACTTCAAATAACAAATGGGAGGCAAATCAAACCTATATCTTAAAGAGAACGTTTCCTCCATGACCTACTCAAACTTTTAATCCGAAAAATGGGTAATGATAGAGAATACTACGACATAAACAGATATCTAAGGAAACCAACATACTACAGAAAATTGGCATTTTACTAGTTTTCTTCTCTAGCGCTCTGAGGAGGTAGGATTGGATATACAGGCTTCAGGAACTTGAAGTCACTATCCCCAGAGTCTCTGGTCAAACAAACCTCATACTGGTAGCTCTGGGACAGGGTCCCTGTACCAGTGATATCCACCAGGTGGCCAGGAAAGTGACCCTCAGGCATAGAATAGACACCCTGCGAGTCCACCCTGCGCCTCCTGCACAGTCTCACCGCCACGAACACCAGCACAGAGAAGAGGAAGAGAGATGACACCGAAGCCAAGGCGATGACCAAGTAGACAGTGGGAGAGTCCCCCTGCGCACGCTCGGGCGCCTCTTCAGGGAGCGGCAGGTAGGGCTGGGAGAAGCCATCCACCAGCAGCACGTGCAGCGTGACGCTGGCAGACAGCGGAGGCTCGCCATTGTCCTTGACCAGCACCACCAGCCTGTGCCTGGCCGCGTCGCGCTCGCTCAGCAGCCTGGTGGTGCGCACCTCGCCATTGTGCGCCCACACTCCAAACAGCCCTGGCTCGGTGGCCTTGAGCAGCTGGTATGACAGCCAGGCGTTCTGGCCCGAGTCTCCGTCCACTGCCACCACTTTGGTGACCAGGTAGCCCTGCTCTGCCGCCCTGGGCACCAGCTCAGTGCAGGGCGCAGAGGCGTTCTGCATTGGGTACAGCACGAAGGGCGAGTTGTCATTGTCGTCCAGCACCACCACTCGCACCAGCGCCTGGCTGCTGAGCGCAGGTGAGCCTTGATCTGTGGCGCCCACGTGGAACTCGAATGCCTGCAGGGCCTCGAAGTCCAGCGCCCTCAGCGCAAACAGCTGCCCATTGTCTGCGTTGATGGAGACCAGCGAGGCGAGGGGCAGGTGCGGGTCCTGGTTTGGCAGCAGCGAGTAGGTGATCTGGGCATTGGTGCCTGAGTCTCTGTCTGTGGCGCTGACACTGCCTATGTGCAGGGCGGGGCTGTTGTTCTCGTGCACCAACAGCGTGTATGTCGTTTGCGTGAAGGCAGGGGCGTTGTCATTGACGTCTGAGATGAGAACAGTTATGTTGTGCTGGGTATTCAACCTAGGTGACCCCAAGTCAGTGACTGTGATGGTGATGTTGTACTCTGCTCTGCTCTCTCTGTCCAGTGGCCTCTCTGTCACCAAGGTGTAAAAGTTTTCAAATGTGGGCTTCAAGAAGAAGGGGAGATCGTTTTCTATGGAGCAAACCATCCTACCATTGTCCCCAGAATCTGGATCAGAAACGCTGAAAATGGCAACTACAGTCTCTGGGGAGTTTTCTGGGATAGAGCTGCTGAGTGTCGACATGGTTAGTTCAGGAGCATTGTCATTCACATCCACCACTTCTATGGCCACTGTGCATTTTCCTGAGAAGCCCCCACTGTCTGTGGCTACAATTTCCACGTTATAATATTGCGTTGCCTCGAAATCCAATGCCCTTTGCAGACGAATTTCTCCTGTTTTTTCGTGTATTACAAATGGTTGAGAAATTCCGTCACCTTCAAATAAAGAATAGACTACACTCCCATGAGTTCCTGCATCTAAATCTTTCGCAGAGACAACTAGAACTAAGGAGTTTATGGGACTGTTCTCAGGAACCTGTACCTCATACAGGGACTGTAAAAATTCGGGGGCATTATCATTAATGTCTACCACCTCAATGCGAACTGTGACGGTTCCAGACCTGGGCGGCGCCCCACCATCCAGTGCTGTGAGGGTTAAACTGAGCTCAGACTCTTCCTCCCGGTCCAGGGCTTTGTCCAACACCAGTTCTGGGTATTTTCTGCCATCTCCGCGATTGTGAATAGCAACATGAAAATAGGAGTTGGGGCTGATTGTGTAGTTCTGAACACTGTTGCTACCCATGTCCAAGTCCTGAGCTGATTTCAAAGCAAACACAGTCCCTGGCTGGGCGCTCTCTGGGATTCTAAGGATCATTTCCCTGTCTAGGAACTCTGGAGAATGGTCATTTACATCTGTGAGATGCACATCAACTTGAAACAACTGCACTGGGTTTTCCAGTAACAGTTGGAAATGCAATACACAGGGTTCTGTCGCCCCACACAGCACCTCCCGGTCTAGTTTTTCCTGTAGAAGCAAATTGCCGGTTTTTACATCAAGCTGCAAGAGCTGTTTGCTGCCTTTGTGATGGATTCGTGCTCCCCGAGTGGCCAGCTCCCCCACCCTGAGCCCCAGATCTTTTGCCAGGTTGGCCACAGAGTAGCCGCTTTCTGTTTCTTCTGGAATGGAATATCTAATCGCCTTAGAGTCAGCCCCCCACAAAAACAACAGTATAGCAGGAAAAATGACTTGCCTTTTCTGCGGGGGTTTTGCTAGAGCAGTCTTCATTGTTCAAATCCGTCCAGAAAGTGCAGTTCCTTCAACTCGGTATACAGTCCACTCAGATGATTTGGTTAAATAATCTTGAGTTAAATGTTTCTATCTGACGTGCACTTGTAAGGATGCCTTGTCTGAAGATCTGTCTCCCGAAGCTTGCTTAAAATGCCTCCTTCACTGGGGGAGCTTCAGAGTTCTGATTTCCAGCTCACTGGCGTCTGTGGCATTGGCTGAGCCCATTTTTCCACACGCTTAGCCTGCAGCGCCACCAGGTGTCCGTAATTACTATTGCATATAGTACTTGTCATATCATTCCAAATTGTAATAAGGCTGTGTATTAATATCCTTTTAAGTCCCTAAAATACCTTAATTGTATCTCTAAGTTATATGAAGTTCTGAAAAGTTTGCGGAGTTAACTTTCAGTGAAAGAATTCTTGTAAGAACAAACCAAAATGACATATTCGTCTTCTTCATAAAGGTACCTTCATACTACATGAAGAAACTTTCTTTCTGGTTTTATAATTTGATTATATTCACAAAATACTGATAATGGATATCTACAAATTCTAAAATTTTACAAAAATTAATTTTTAAGTATAATATACCTTCATAAAAGTGCGCAAGTGGTAACTGTACTACTCAGTGAATTTTAAGGACGTGGATACACTCTTATCAATAGAATGAGATTAAAAACAAAATGCTACCCAAACCCAGGCACTCCTGTCCTACCACAGTCTGATTACTAACTTTCCCCCAAACATAAGCACTATCCTGACTTTTATTGTGATTGATTTCTTTGGATTTTTTGGTACTTTTATATATATTATTGCTCTTGAATCTGTCTTCTTTACTCAAAAATTTTACAAAATTTTGTAAAATTGATCTGTGTGGCATGCCATTTTGATTTGTTTTATTCTCATTGCTTTGTTCTTGTCTAATGTATAATATACCTTGATATTTTATACTCTTCAGCTCGTGAACATTAATGTTTTTCTAGTTTTGAGCCTTTTTTCAGTAGTATTGTTATGAACATTCTTGTAGATCTTCTGGTGGCCATGTGTTTATGCTGATTATATTTGTGTGACTTGGACGGCTGTGCATTAAGATGAATACATATATATATATATATATATATATATATATATATATATATATATATATATATAGTTTTAGGAAATACTGTGAAGAATTTTTCAAAAGTAGTTTTTCCAGTACCAATAAAGTATGAAAGTTCTAGTTGCTCCATATTTTTGTCAACATTTGATATTGTCTTTTCAATTCTAATCACTCTAGTGAGTGTATGATGATATTATATTGTAATTTCAATTTGTATCTTCCTGGTAGTTAACAAAATTATTTACATTTTTACTAGTTTATTTACCAATAGGACATACTCTTATTATTGCTTGTTCAAGTCTTTCTTTGTCTTTCTTATTGGGGCATTTGCTTGTTTGCTCATTTTTGTTGTTGTTGGGAGTATCTTGTATATTGTGAATATTGGTCCTTTTTCATATAATTCATTAAAAATATCTTCTCCCACTATTTTGATTTTAATTTCTCTTATAATACTATTGAACAACAACTTTCCTTAATTTAGTATAATTTGTAAATACTTTTCAGTTTGATTAGCATTTGGCGGTTCTATTTAAGTATTTACATATACAAAGGTTATAAATATATTCTCATATATTTTGAAAGATTAATTACTATACTTTACCCATCGAAAGCCATATTTATCAAATAAATATGGTTAGAGCCAAAAATTTTCCAAATGCCTTAATACCATCTATTGAAAAGATGATCCATTCCTCATTATTTCTGAAGTGTCATCATTGTCATTAATCAGGTGATCTTTCTAAGGTCTGCTCCCAAGTTTTCAATTTTTCTGTTTATTTATCCTGCAATACCACATTGTCTTAATTCAAATAGTTTTGTTATGGTTTTTATTGTTTGAGAGTAAGGCTTCCACTTTTGATATAATAGACTATTGTAAAGAAAGTTTCATTCACAGAAAAAAATGATGATAAGGTGCAGAGAATACCCCATGTTGGCTGAAAATTGTTTACAAAATCTACTTTTTAAAAAAATGCCTGTAGGGTTAATAGTGATATTTTTCTCCTGATAATGGTAATTGGGGTTTTCCTCTGCTTACTTAATTAATCTGAGAGTTTGAATTTTATTAATAATTATGAAGAACCCACTTTAAGTGTTACCAATTTGCTCTGTTGTATCTTTGTCATCTATTTTATTCATTTCCACTTGTATATGTGTTGCTGCCTTCATTTTTCACATTTGAATTGCTGTTCCTCTTCTAGTTTCTTGTGATCAAAACTTCCATTATTGATTTCTTCTTTAATATTTGCATTTAAAGTTTTAAATTTCCAAGTTTTGTTTTGATATGTCATTTCTTTACTTTTTTATTACCCAGGTCAAACTGTTTGGAAATATCTGTTGTGATTTCTTCTTTGAATCATGGGTTTTGTCATTTAATTTTGAAGCATTTGGAGATTTCTTGTAATATTTTAATTTCTGACTTATTCTGCTACAGTCAAAAAAGCATGCTGAGTCACTTCAATTCCTTTTATTAAATATGAGGCTTGTTTTATGATCTAGAATATAGACAATTTTCATATTTCATATGCATGTAAGAAGAAAATATGTTTTAGTGTGTTATGTATATCAGTATATTTGAGTATGTGTGTGTTGTTCAGCACTTCAGTGTTCATATGTGTGTTTCTATTTTGTCTTCTTATTCTGTTAAGAATGGAGAGAGTGATTTGAAGTCTCCCGATATGGTTATGGTTTGTCTACTTGTGTTTGTATTCTTACATCTTGACTTTTTATATTTTGTAGTCACCCTGAAGAGAAATATTCAATTTGGGGCTTCACATATTTCTGATATATTTCTTTGCCTTTTTATTATTATGAAACAGCTGTCTTCAACACTAGCAATGAATCTTTTCTTAAAGTCTCAGTGCTTGTGTACTTATATTTTAATATTTTAATGGAGACCTCCTGTACAGTAGCTTCACTTCTTTAATTGGGGTATGTTAATTTTATATTATTTATCCAAAACCCATTCTGAGATCCTGATCCAAAGGGCCGTAGAGAGCTGCCAGTAAATTATTTTAATTGCATCTTAAAGTTAACAAGTGCTGTTATGAAATAATCAATCTAATGCTAAATAAAGATTTTAGAATGCTCAAAAGAGTCTCCTTTGACTTATGTGAATATAGCTACACTAAATTCATTTTGGCCAGTGTTTGCATTAAAACCTCCTCCCATTTTTTAATTGGTTCCTTTTAGTTATACATGAGATTAGAATCCATTTTGACATAATTATAAAAGCATGGACTATATCTTGTAATTCAGTCCCACTAATTCCCCCTCCCTTACCCTCTCCCACCCCTGCTCCCTTTCCTATATTCTATTGATCTTTCTGCAACTTATCCATAGTTTTTTAAAATTAATTTCTTCTGGATGTACATGATGTTGAGATTTGCTGTGCCTTGTCCCATTTTTTTAACTTTCAATCTTTTTTTCTATCTATCTCACACATACAAATTTATTTAATAGCATATATTTGAGTTTTCTTAAGTCTAAGTCTGACAATTATGATATTTAATTGAATTACTTAATCCAAGTATAATTAATATAATGTATAATATCATTTAATCTATACTTAAAATCTAATTATTTTTCCACTACCCCTAAGGTTTTATTCTTTGGATTATTGAAATACTCGTTATCTTTTAAAAATTTCCTTCAAGTCTTTTCTTGGTTAATTTTTTTTACAGGATACATTTCTTATCTACAAGAACCTACCACAAATTGTTTCTACATTCATGAGATAATGCTTGGAACCTTAGAAATCTCTAATTCTATACCTGTAAATTGGTGTTTTTGCTATTATGAATTTAAAAGTCATATATTTTAAATGCTTTAAGAAACTACTATGATTGCCTACTATAATCAACATTAGGTCAATACTCACTTATATTTACCCTTCCTTTCTCTTTTTTTTCTTCCTTTTATTCTGTGATCCATTTAGGACTCTCTTCCTTTTGCAGATTAAATTTTATTTGTACTATCTAGTATTTCTTTTAGTGCAGATGTGACTGATTAATTCTCTCAGTTTTTGTTTGTTTGAAACCAAAACATATTAGAATATCCTTTTGATGGTTATGTTTACTGGTAATAGAATTCTAGTCTGGTAATAATTTTCTTCCAGGTCTTCAAGACATTAATCCATTGCCTTTCTGTTTCATTGATTTATGTTAAAAAGGTCTCCATTTTACTTATGCATCTTTAAAAGCAATAGATTATTTTTATATGGTTACTTTAAATATTTTTTAGTTTGTCTTGAGCAAATTTCCTACAATATGCCTAGTTGTGCTTTGTTTTTTATTAATCCTAATAAATAAATAAATAAATTTGAAGGGTGACCACTTTTCTCAATCTTGTCATTATCTGTTTAAATATTGTTTATTACCCACTTTTGTGCTCTCTTATCCTAGGATTCCAATAAGTATGTTTGAGTTTTTCCTTATATCCCAAATTCAAGTAATGTCCTTTCTGTATTTTTCATTAATTTTGTTTGAATTCATATGTTTCATATTGACCTATCTTGCATGCACTGATACTGTATTACTCAATGTCAATGACATTAAACTATATAGTTTTATAGCAGGCATTATATCTTTCAATTGTAGAATTAATTTCCATTTTACATTTTCAATTTTGGGGTGAAATTCTCTTTATATCTATTTTCTCCATTGTTCCTTATTTTTAGTACATTAGCCATACTTGTTTTAATTGTTTATCAACTAATTATAATATCTATATTATCCCTGCATTGGAGGGGTTATGTTTTTGCTCTATTTAATTCAGTTGTGTGTTTATGTGTGTCCATGTATACATAAACAGGCACATGCATCTACTAATTTTATACTGAACTTTGGATATTTATGTGAAGAAAACTGTTCAGAATCAAGATGATATTATCTTCCTCCAGGAAGAGGCCACTTTTCCTTCTGGGAGATTGACAGAATCATTCCAAACAAACTGTCTTAATCAAAACAGGCATGGGTTCAATCAAGATTCTTTGAAGTGGCCTGGAATTGTAGCTCAGTAGAGTGCTTATCTTTCATGCATGAGACACTGGGTTCAATCCTCAGCACCACAAAAAAATAAATAAATAAAAATCAAGTATTATCTCCATCTACAGCTAAATTTAAAAAAAAAAAAGATTCTTTGAAGTCTTGATAAACATCTAGCCCTTCAGAATTTTCAGTGGAGAATTTAGTATATCCTCTACAGTCTCTTTCTATGGAAATCCCAAACTCTAACCTTCCTATAGCAAGAAAAACTTTACTCTGATTTTGAAGAATTTCCCACTTAATATTTTAGTGTCCCTTAAGCTGCTCTGGGCTTGACAAGTTCCCTGAGAGGAAGCTGATCCTGAGCTTGAATACTCCAGTCTTCCAAAGGCTACTGAAGTTACTGTGTTCCCAACAAAAAGGCTGTTGTTAGTTTTCAGATTTACCCAATTTCTTGGTAGGGAAACTGATTGTAGGATTTAGTCCTCCTCCCCAGGGATATTCCTTCTCAAAAAATCATAGCCCATTCAGGTCTTATTGTATCATATTGTATCATCTGTTACTATAATAAATGATTTTTTAATCATGGTCAGTTTTGATGGTTGTTTTATGCTTCCAAAGAGTACATCTAATCTGGAAGCAGAACCAGTAAATACATTCATGCTTTAACCTCACACTTTAAAAATATTTTTTGTAACTTTTTATCATAAAAGAAGAGGGGATCTTAAATTTGCATGGGTCACACTGACTTCAGTTGAATTTCTGCCCTCCAAATAGCACATGTTAAACTCACTAAAGACAACAGCCTAAAAACAACAGAGAAGAAATTATAAAAGATGCATTTGTAAGAAGCAATGGAGAAAAAAAGCATATTGAAACGGGTGTCATTGTCAAGATATTAGCCTCCATTCTCTATCTTAGTTTTGTAACAGTAAAATTAGTATATTTTCATATGCCATGCATGTTGTGGATATTATTTGAATCATAGTCACCACTAAATCCTGGTGACTGAATTTCATAATGTTGATCTTTTCTACATTCTGGTGTTGTCCTCTATCAAGTAAGGAATGGTTCAAACTTTATAAATACACACAGGAATGAAGTGCATTCTGGATGATCATTTGTCCAGTCTCCTTTGTGTGATCAGACAGATTGGACTTTTGAAATATAAACTTGAACTTTCATGATCTTAAAATATATTGGTGAAAACTTCAACCAGAAATATTACTTGTCATATATAAAAGTTATTCATTTAAATTGGTGATAATAAATAAGGAAAAAATATTAAAGTTAACTACCATATTTATGTCTTATATATGTTTGTGTTTAATTCTGTTCTCATTTTAACTCTTCCTCATTTCAACTTTTCACCTGAATAATGGCTAAAAACTATATTTCAAGAATGACTTAAATGCAGTAATTTTCCTTTCTTATTATATCCTCAGTGAAATTATTAATTCAGGGAAAAGTACAAATCCTTAATCTCCAATAAAATGATACTTCTGATTTCAAAATATTAGATTATAAAATAAGCTTTTTAACTGCTTATTTTCTGCCAGAAGCACAATGAGGTTGTCTTATATTCATATAAGTTCAACCAGTTAGGAATCACATAACTCACTAGGCTTATTGAATAAAACTTAGAGCTATTATAATTCAGATAAATTCATTACTGTTCAAGCTACTCAAGGACAAAAATAATACTTAGTTCATACAAATGCAAATTTGGTATCATTGAAAAAATTAATTTGTCACATTAAAGAACAAAACTGAAGATAATTAAACATCAAAAAGAAGTCATTAGGTTGTGATAAAGACTGTTCACATCTACAAAGTGCAAAATCTATGATCAGCCAAAAAGAACTAAACAGGACAGCCAAAATGCAGAATTTTCCTGATTTTTGAAAAGGGGAGAGAAGCTGCAGGAAAACCAAAGGAAACACACAGAGTAAATTCCACATGGTCATCTATTTATAAAGCAAAAGGACAAGGAGATGTATGAGGCCCTCAAGAATCTTGAATTCTTTGGAGGAATTTAGGGCATAATTCAGACTCTGAGATTATTCTTTGAATATGATTATGTGAAGCAGTGATTTAACAGTTTTATGTAGTAAAGGGGGATGGCAAATTATATGAAAGTCTCCTTTTAGTTTATCTTAAATAACAATCATTTAAAAATTTTAAATCTTAGTATTTAAAATTTCAATGTTTTAGGTAAGTAGCAACCAAATAAAATATCAATGTCTTGCATATGTGGTGCTCACAACAGGAAAAGGCCACACTTTGTGTTTTAATATTTTAATGAAATATAATGTTGACATGCAATTTGAGAAAAACAAGTAGGCTAGGTTTTTTGCTCATGGTACTAAGTGGGCTTAACCTGGTAGTATAGCAAACCATTCATTTTTTCAAGGCTAATACTGTAGTATTGAAAGATAATCTTATATGTAAAGATGGGTACCACAAATACATGGAAATTCAAGATTTCATACAAGCCTCTAAATGGGTCATAAAATTCATTAAGAATTTCATTAAAATAAAATGTTTTGTGTACCTGATTAACTTACAGTAATGAAAAATGAACCATTAAGATCAAATATGGAGAAAATATATACCTCCTATGCCTAAAAATGCTAAGAATAATGCCAATAAAAGGAAAAAATTTAGAACTATCAAGAATATACATAGGTTTGGAATAGTGGTTAGATTACTTTACTAGCACTAGAATTACTAAAGACAAAGAAATTGCAATAGTAGTTGCAAAATTAGTGAGAATGAAATACAACAATTAGCTGAATACAAAACTATTTCTGCAGTTGGAATTTTCCTTAACTTCTCTCCCAGCGTGCTCAACCAAGAGGTTTGGGAATATTGGCTTCAGGAATTTGAACTCACCAGACCCAGAGTCTCCAGCCAGACACACCTCATACTGGTAGCTCTGAGACAGTGTCCCTGTGCCACTGACATCCACCAGGTGTCCAGGAAGGTGGCCCTCAGGCACAGAAAAGACACCCAGCGGCGCCGCCCTGCGCCTCCTGCACAGCCTCACAACCACAAACACCAGCACAGAGAAGAGGAAGAGCGAAGACACAGAGGCCAAGGCGATGACCAAGTAGACAGTGAGCAAATCCCCCTGCGCGCGCTCGGGCGCCACTTCCGGGAGCGGCAGGTAGGGCTGGGAGAAGCCATCCACCAGCAGCACGTGCAGCGTGACGCTGGCAGACAGCGGAGGCTCGCCATTGTCCTTGACCAGCACCACCAGCCTGTGCCTGGCCGCGTCGCGCTCACTCAGCAGCCTGGTGGTGCGCACCTCGCCATTGTGCACCCACACGCCAAACAGCCCTGGCTCGGTGGCCTTGAGCAGCTGGTATGACAGCCAGGCGTTCTGGCCCGAGTCTCCATCCACCGCCACCACCTTGGTGACCAGGTAGCCCTGCTCTGCCGCCCTGGGCACTAGCTCTGTGCAGGGTGCAGAGGCGTTCTGCATTGGGTACAGCACGAAGGGCGAGTTGTCATTGTCGTCCAGCACCACCACTCGCACCAGCGCCTGGCTGCTGAGCGCGGGCGATCCTTGGTCTGTGGCGCCCACGCGGAACTCGAACGCCTGCAGGGCCTCGAAGTCCAGCGCCCTCAGCGCGAACAGCTGCCCATTGTCTGCGTTGATGGAGACCAGCGAGGCGAGGGGCAGGTGCGGGTCCTGGTTTGGCAGCAGCGAGTAGGTGATCTGGGCGTTGGTGCCTGAGTCTCTGTCTGTGGCGTGGACACTGCCTATGTGCAGGGCGGGGCTGTTGTTCTCGTGCACCAACAGCGTGTATGACGTTTGGGAGAATGCAGGGGCGTTGTCGTTGACGTCAGAGACGAGGATGGTTATGTTGTGCTCGATTTTTAGCCTGGGCGTCCCCAAGTCGGTGACTGTGATGGTGATGTTGTACTCTGCTCTGCTCTCTCTGTCCAGCGGGCTCTCTGTCACCAGGGTGTAAAAGTTCTTGAATGTCGGTTTTAGAATGAAGGGCACATTATCTGGAATAGAGCAAGTCATCTTTCCATTGTCTCCAGAATCTCTATCTCGAACTCGGAAGATAGAAACCAAGGTCTCAGGAGCATTTTCTGGGATGGAGCTGGCGAGTGACGATATGGTAAGTTCTGGGGCATTGTCATTCACGTCCACCACCTCTATAAACACAGTGCCTTTTCCAGAAAGGCCTCCTCCATCTATAGCCTCAATTTCCACGTGATAAGATTTAATTTTTTCAAAATCCAATTTCTTCCTCAGTCGGATTTCCCCTGTGATTTCATTTATTGAGAAAGTTTGTTTAATCTCATCAGATGGTTGGAACAAGCTATAGGAAACACTCCCAAAATTTCCAGCATCTGCATCCCTAGCTAAGACGCTGAGGATTGGGGAATCTAAGGGGCTGTTCTCCAGGACCTGCACCTCATATGGAGTATGCACAAACTCGGGAGCATTGTCATTGACGTCCATGATCAGGATTCGAACTGTGACTGTGCCAGATCTAGGTGGAGAGCCACCATCCAGAGCCATGAGGGTTAAGCTGAATTCAGGCTGCTCCTCTCTATCCAGGGCTTTGTCTTGTACCAGGTCTGGGTATTTCTTGCCCTCACTGTAATTTCGTGTAAGGACATGAAAATGAGAATTGGGACTGATGGTGTATTTTTGAAGCCCATTGCTACCCACATCCAAATCCTGAGCTACTTTCAATGGAAATAGAGTCCCTGGCTGGCTGTTTTCTGGTATTTTCAAGAGCACTTCCCCATCAGTGAATGCTGGAGAGTGGTCATTTATGTCCTGGATCCATAATTCTCCCTGAAAAATTTGCACTGGCATTTCCAGCAAGACATGGAAATACAGTACACACTGTTCAATAGGGCCACACAGCTCTTCCCGGTCTAATGTCTCCCTGAGAAGCAAATCTCCAGTCTGAGGATCCAATAGCAAATGCTGTTTGTCATCATCAGACACAACTCGAGCAGACCGGGCAGCCAGTTCCCCAGTTCCCAGGCCCAGGTCCTTGGTCAGATGGGCTACAAAGGAGCGGCTCTCTGTTTCCTCCTGTATAAAATAACGAAGAGGCTCCGTGCGACCCTGAGACATGAACACCATAAAAATGAAGACCATCACTTGCCTGTTTGGTTGAATTCTTTCCAGCTTCTCCATGTTGGAGTCGGATTGCTTACATCCAATCCCTTCACCAATCACAGAAAAACTTGAGACCTTCAGTTCTAATTTCTTGCGTGCAGGAATCCTTACAAAGTTGTTTGTAGTCTCAAATTGATTTAGAATATCTCTGTCCAAACCTCCTGGTAACTCCGTATTTTTTGCAAAGCTTCTTACACGTTGATTTATTTAACATTACGTTTTACAATACGAAGAATCGCGAGCTTTTTTAGGGCGCTTTTTGTATTCACATTCTTAGCCTGCAGCGCCACCCTGTGTCTTGATTGAGAAATATTCAAGTCAGAACACCTTAGGGAAGTTTCCAAATGAAATTCATTTTTTAAAAAGTAAAGTGTTGTGGTTTTTTTTGTCATTCCTTTAAATTCTAAAATTGATAGTGTTTTTTCTCTATAGAGCACGAACTAGGATAATTGTGAGCATAAAACAATAGGATATCTCAGTCTTCCTCTCACATCAGTGTGGTTTCAAATAACTTCATTTCACCTTTTGTGTAATCTAGCCAGGGGAAATAAGTTCTTATAAAAATGGCAATTTAATTCATAATATTTATATCTGTTTATTTCCAATAACCTGAGGACTTTGTGGTGATGTGAAGATTTAAGATGTTTGTATCATATGATTCTAAAGAAGGACTATATTTCAAAGATAAGTTCTATTTTTTTCACACTGGCATGCAAATAGTAATACAGTTGAGTAATAGGTATCTTGTACTGAGTCATTCACAGCATAAAATCACACTAAATCTAGAAATAAGGCAAATGGCATTAGAATACACACAATTAGAATCTAACTGGAATTGGAGAGATAACAACTTTGTGGAAAAAAAAGTACAGTAGATCAAACATCAGCCTTGCCTTGGTGACATGGACATCCTGGGTGAAATATATTTGTATTCAAGTTTTCAGTTATCATTAGAACCTTTCAAATGCTTTACCTCTCTTTAGAGACAGTTAATAGCAAAGAAAGATGCTTATCCATCTTTGAAATTGGAAGGAGAATGAATGCTCAATATTTATCTTGATATATTTAATCAGGTGAGAAAAATAAGAATTACATATGTAATGAATTACCTATAACCTTAAATACTGGTGAAAATACCTATGAATAGATATTTTTAAACTTTGTTAAGTTCTTTGTAAAGTCTAGTAAAATCAAGAAGGGCTAGAAGTATGGCCTAGCATATTATGTCATGAATTGTTCCCTCAAACTGTGAAACTTATCAGGAAAAAAGCTATTATACCCACCTGAAGGAGAAATTAATGATATAAAGAATAACCACCTAAAACATTACACCCCAGTCAGGTAAGGTGAATTATCCATTCTGAATGATTCTTATGACTATTTGTATAATTGGTGGTCAGACTAATCATAAAAATATAACTTAAGTAGCATCTTTAACACTTTTCTTGTGTTAAAGCAAGAACTTTGAAAATCATTGAAGATAAAAATCTTTTTGAAGAAATTTTAATACAAGTAGTTAAAGTTCAAAATATTAAACCCACATATTTAAGTTTTGAGTAGCCTATTTTTATTTGTTCTTTTTAGTTATACATGACATTAGGATTCATTTTGACATAGTTATAAAAGCGTAGATTATAATTTTCTCTAATTCAGTCCCCAGGGATTCCCCTTTCCCTCCTCTCCTCCATCCTTCTTTTTCTCTACTCTATTGATCTTTCTACTATAGTTTTTTTTAATTAGTGCTTTGTACATAAAGGTGAGATTCACTGTGGTGTATTCACATATGTACATAAGAAAGTTAGGTCAGATACATTCCATCATTCTTCTTTTATCCTGTCCCTCCTTCTTCTACCTCAGTTTCCTTTCTCTACTTCACCATTCTTCTATTTTGATGGAATTGCCTCCCACCACCATTTCTTTCTTCCAGATTTCAGACTAGCTTTCACATTTCAGAGAAAAGATTTGACCTTTGACTTTCAGGATCTGGCTTTTTTCACTTAGCATAATGGTCTCCAGTTTTATCCCTTTACTGGCAAATACCTTAACTTCATTGAATAGTCTATTTTTTTAAAAAAACAAGAGAATGATTTTAAACTTCTTGATGGCTTATGGGTTGTTTTTCTTAACTTAAATGGGAAAAGTAGAAAAAGATTAAGCATTAATTGTTGAGAGAAAGACAACTACATTAGTAAAACAAATTTATGAATGTGTGTTCATGTGCGTTTATGTGTGGTTCCGGGGATCAAGCCCAGGGACTTGTGCTTGTGAGCACTCTGTCACTGAGCTATTCCCCAAGGCCCTAGGTATTAGATTTTAACTAGCATTATTAGTTCCTTAAATCATAGTTCCAATACTATTATTTCAAAACATTAAGATAACTATAATAAATATTTAACATCAATGGTTTGATAAATTTGTTATAAAATATTATAGATAGAATTATCTTTTGGAATGTTCAGGTGAAGATAGATAAGATTAGATCCATCAGTGGCCATTTGAATGAAATATCTATAAAGAAAACATTGGCACACATTGGTGAAAGCAAACTAAATTTTAATATTGATTAACTTTCCCAATGTAAATACATTTTTTAAATTGCACTCATGAAAATGCCAGTGTAGGAAGGAGAAAATTGAATAGAGTTTGATTTGAGAAATTTGTGGTAGAATGTAAAACAATTTCTATTAATTTCTTCTGGCATATCTTAAATGAAAAGATAATATTCATATATTTAATTTATCAAAATATTCAAATATCTAATTTTGAACTTAGAATACTTCTTTAAAATCAGGAAGGTTGACTTCTTCAACTTTGCTCTTTTTTCTCAAGATTGATTTGGCTACTCTGGGATGCTTCTTGAATTTTCATATGAACTTTAGAGTTGGTTTGCTAATTCTCCAGAAAAGCAAGCTAGGATTTTAATAGGGATTATGTTGAATATGTAGAACAATTTTAGGAATACTTCCACTTCATTTTCTTTCCCAAATGCCATGGGTAGAACCTCCCATGTGATGTCAAACAGAAGCAGTGAGAGCAAAAATCATTGTTTTGTTCCTACTCTGACGAGGGGAAATTTTTAATATTTCACTATTAAATATGAAGTTAGCTGTATGGCTTTTTCAGGTTGAAGAATTTTCATATTACTTCTAATTTGTTCAGTGTTTTTATCATGAAACACTGTCTAGATTTTGTAAAATGTTTTTCTGCATTTATTGATATTGTTATGTGTTTTGTTCTTTATTTGGTAAGCAAGGTATACCATATTGATTGATTTTTGTGTGTTGAATCAACATACATTCCAGGGATAAATCCTACTTGACCATGATAAATAATATTTTTATGTGTTACTGGAGTGATTTGCTAATATTTTGTTGAGTTTTACATCTATATTCATAAGAGAAATTGGTATATAGTCTTATTTCCTTGTCTGTTTTTTTCAACAAGGTAGTTATGGTCTCATAGAAGGAGTTCATAAGTGGTACCTGCTCCTCTATTTTTTGAGTGAATTTGTCAAGTATTGCTGTTAATTTTTTTAAATGCTTGGTAGAGTTCATCAGTGATATCATCTGGTTCAGGAACTCTTTGTGTAAAGCTTTTGATTACTGACTTTATTTATTGTTACAGGCCTAATCAGGTTTTCTATTTCTTCCTGTCAGTTCTGGAAGTTTCTGTGTATCTTCTAATTTTTCCATTCCATCTACATTTTCTAATTTGTTGGCTTAAAATTGTTCATAATAGTCTCTTATAATCTCTTTCCCCCTGTATATTATAATTTCCTATTATTCCTGATTTTGGTAACTTCAATCCTCCCTCTTTTTTTCTGGATCAGTCTAGCTAAAGGTTTGCCAATTTGTTTGATCTTTTCAAAGCTCCACTTTTTGTTTCAGTTGATTTTTTTCTATTGTCATTTTTCTACTTTCATTTATTTCCACTTCAATCTTCTTATTCCCTTTTAAAATGTATTACTGCACTACTGTTATACATAATAGTGGAGTTCATTGACATAATCATGCATGTGTGGAATATAATTTGCTCCATTTCAGTCCCCAGTCCTTCCTCTTTCCTTTCCCTCCTTTCTCCCCCTGCTCTGCTTCCTCTAATCTATTCTAATTCCCTTGCATTTGCTTTGAGTTTTCTGTGCTCTCCTTTTCCAAGGTTCTTAGGTGGAAGTTTGAGTTCTTTCTTTTTACAATTTTGAGGTATTTTAAAAATATAGGTATTTTCAGCTATAATTTCCCCCCATAAACATCTTTTATTGCAAACTGTAGTTTTAGTATATTGTATTTTCACTCTCATTTATTTCAGAGTATTTTATAATGTCCCCTGTGATTTCTTCTTTGAATCATTGGCTATTTAGAATCTGTTGAAGAATCTCACCATTGTGTGCATCCACAAGACTGGGATCCTAATTAAAATAAGTTACACTCCTTGTATGTATAATATGTCAAAATACATTCTACTGACATATGTTTCTAAAAAGAATAAAAATCTAGAATCTGTTGGTTAATTTCCACATATTTGTGAATTTCCTAAATTTCTACCTGCCACTGCTTTCTAATTTCATTCCACTGTAATTTGAGACCATATTTTGTGTGCTATCTGTCCTTTAAAATTTATTGAGACTTTTTATGACTGAACAACATAAAATCATGGACATGTTCCCTAAACACTTAAGAAGAGTAAGTATCCTACTAATGAGTAAATAAGGTATTTTTGTTAATCATGGACATGTTCCCTATACACTCAAGAAGAGTAAGTATCCTACTAATGAGTAAATAAGATATTTTTCTTCATGGGCCTGACTTATTTAACTTAGCATGATGTCCTCCAGATTTATATATATATATATTTGCAAATGTCAGGATTGTCTTTTTTGGAAGAATGAGTACTATTCTATTGTGATTGCATGCATTATTTTCATCCATTCATCCAATTGATAGGGTACCTAGGTTGATTCCATAAATTGACTATCATGAGTAATGTTGCAATAACGTGGAAGAACATATCTCTTTTCAACATATTATTTTTGTGGTACTGGGGAATTGAACCTAGAGCCCCATACATGCTAGGCAAGTACTCTACCACTGAGTTAAACACCAAGCCCCAGCATACTAATTCTAAATTTTGAATATTTATCCAGAAGCAGGATTGCTAGAGCATATGATAATTCTATTTTTAGTTTATTGAGGAACCTCCATATTCCATTCCTTAATGGCTGAACTAATTTATATTCTTATCAATAGTATGCAAGTGATCTCTTAGTAACAGTTTCTTTTCCTGTGTTTGTATCATATTTTCTTTGCTGAGAACAGGAAACTGGAAATTAGATTCTGCCTCTTCCTTAGACTTTTTGTTGTTGCTCTTTGAAATTATTGCTTGTTTAGTGAAATTTAGAACTAATTCTGTAAGGAACCTATTCTTTTTTTATGTGGGCACTGAAGTCTCAGTTTAGTTCACTCAAATACTGAACAGAGATTTCTTTACCTGCATGGAACATTAATAAATCCTCCTAGTCTTTGCTAAGGGGCTTATATTCATGTTGGGATATACCTCCAATATTCAGCTAGATTATTGGCAATTCTAACTTAGCCTTCCCTTCCTACTTGCATAGAGCCTCAAGGTCAGCTTGATGTGAGATATTTTGGCCCTCTTTGGTTTGGTCACTCCTCAGCATGCACATAATCCTGGCCATATGTAGAGCCCTACACATGCATGTGGCCTTTTGGATTTCCAGTAACGTGTAGGAGCTTTTCCAAACTCCTATGAATTATTTCCCAGATCTTCCTTTTAAGTCAGCCTATTGTTTCTACAAACAACTCTAGCTGTTGAGAATTTAAATAATTGCTGCTAAATACCTTCAAAATTGTACTAGCCAAGCTCTGAATCAGGCCAATGGAGTTCTACACAGAGCTACCAAACAGATCAAATAATGACTATTCTTTGTCAGTAAGGTCCTGGAAGAGCTCCAACCCCATTCTGCCTCCTCTGGTGGCTTCCAAGCTGTTTGTTTTTGCTGTAATTGTAACCTACTGGGTTTTAGGAATATTGTAAAGCTAGAGAGATGATGATGGGAATAGAGCAAATTAAAATACTATAAAAATCACCATTATTTATAATCAAGAGTTAATAAACCCATCCTAATACTGCTTCAAGCCTTTCATTAAAATCCAGTGATCTGAACAAGTTGATTCTGACCACTTGTCTCAGTTTTCTTATTCCCTTTATGGAGAAAATATTTCTTCAGAAGTCTTGTTTCTACTATTTTCACTGACACCTAGAATACATTTATTCTTTAAATTGTAAATTGTAGCAAAATATACCACAGTAATTCTTTGTAATAGTAAACTTGAGCAACAAAACTTCAATGCTGTCAGTTAACCTATTTTAAATAAAATAAGATGAGGCAATAAAGAAATCCATTTCCTTATATAAAGTCTATCCCCCAAAACAAATAGCCCAATCAATAAATGGACAAAGGAACTGGAGAGGCACTTCACAGAAGAAATATGAATGACCAAAAATATATGAAAAAATGTTCAACATCTCTAAGCAATTAGAGAAATGCAAATGAAAACCACACTGAGATTTCCTCTCACTCCAGTCAGAATAGCAATAATCAAGAATATAAGTAAAGATGTGGGGGGAAGGGTTAACTTATATATTGCTGGTGGGACTGCAAATTGGTGCAAGAACTTTGAAAAGCATTATGGAGATTCCTTAGAAAACTTGGAATGGAACCACCATTTTAACCAGTTATCTTACTCCTTGGTTTACACACAAAGGACTTAAAATACTACAGTAATGTAGCCACATCAATGTTTACAGCAGCTCAATTCAGAATAGCAAACCTAGGTGCCCTTCAACAGATGAATGGATAAAGAAAATGTGGGTGTGTATATGCACAATGGAATATTACTCAGCCATAAAGAAGAATGAGATTATGATATTTGCCAGCAAATGGATGAACCAGAAAAATCATGCTGAATAAATAATCCAGTCCCCAAAACCAAAGGCCAAATGTTCTCTGATATATGTATTCTAATCCACAACAAAGTAGGGTGGGAAGGGAAAAACAGAAGTTCACTGTATTAGACAAAGGGGAATGAAAGGAAGGGAGGGGGATAGAAATAGGAAAGACAGTAGAAAGAATTGTACATAACTTTCCTATGCTCATGTATGAATATAAAACCAGTGTAACTTCACATCCTGTACAATCACAAGAATGGGATTCTAATTATAATAAGTTATACTCCATGCATATATAATATGTCAAAATATACTCTACTATCCTGTATATCTAAAAAGAACAAATAAAAAAGAAATTCAAACAATAAAAAAGAAATCTATTTCTCCAAAGATAAAAAAATTAAGTTAAAAGTACTCAAATGAAACTATTTAGTGAATACAATTTCAGTTTTTTATAAATCACAAATTGTTCCCAAGTTTCTCCTCAAAGTATTTTCTCAAGGGAAGCCCATATTGGTTAGAGATAATTGACTTCAGAAATTTGAACACATTTGTTCTTGATATTCCAGTCAGAAAATTTTCATATCCAGAGCTGGCAAACTAAGGCACATTAATGTTCTTATCCCCCAAAATGTTCAGAAAGCTCTTCTTATGAGCAACAGTCCACTGAAATTTCTCTCTTCATCTCCAACATCAAAATTGCATTAAACAGAAGCAGACAGAATGACTATGAGGAACCTTCCTTTGATTCAAGGAAGGAAAGACAAGGCTGTAAGAAGTCCTAGATTAAGAGTAGGATGACCATGGCAAATAGATGATTTCCAGTTATCCTAAAGACAGAACTAGCTGTTTGGCTGTGCTATCACTTAGGGGTCTAGCTATGCTTTACACGTTCCATACTTCCAGGCTGTAGACCCACATGCTAAACATCCTGGGCTCTGAGGTCAGAAATCACAGATAAAATACTCATGAGTATTAGGTATTTGGGTCACCACCTTGTTCTACCTGGCCAGCTCAGGAAATACCACAGTCATTATTTTGCAGTGACTTTGTTGTCATCTAACTACTTTTTGTATCTTAAGGGTTACCACAAAGGATCCCCAAACTTTTAGAACTCAAACTCCTCAAGAGTCTCAAAAAACAGGGATATTAAAGCATAAAAGTTCCATGGCCCATACTGATGTATGGGCGTTGAGGTATGTGTCCTGTGGCAGCAGTGGGGGAAAGACTTAGGTGTTAGTCTCTAGGTAATCTTTCTTTTGGGCACTATCAAAGTACAAGGTAGAAATGCTTCTACTGTGTAGTAATAATGCATTCCTATAATTTATTTTTAAAAAAGATACATGAGATTTTGGTAAGGGAATTGTTGATAATTTCAGGGAACAGTCTAGTGGTTTGGTGCTATATTTCTGACATAGGGTTCTATCCTAGTGACAGAAATGGTATTCAGTTCTGATAGTGATTATCAGAATAGTCATTTTTGACAGGTGATTTCACTGGGAGGAAATTGTTTTGGAAGAAACAAGTCAATTTTGTTCAATCACCAGAGCCCCATGCAGTTTCTAAAATTAATAAGCAACATTTCAGAAGATGAATCCTGGATTGTTTTTTTCTGAGCATTATCATGCATAAGTATGATATGAATCAAAACCATGGTTTTTCCATGTACTCTTCATGCATTGATTACTTTAGTTATAATCCAATTTTCTTTAAAATCAGGTTATTTATGCTAAAGACTGAAGTTAAATTTTTTTTCCATTAGCTATCATGTCTACCACATTAACAGATACCAGAACAACCAAAATGCAGAAGGTGATGTTCCCTGATATTTTGCCTCATACAGCAAATACAAAATGACACACCCCAAGGAAACTTGGGCCAGCTCAAACACATCCTTAGGGCTGGGTGCAGAACTTCTATCACTGTGTGGCAAAGTTGAACCAAGCTTCTTTATTAGGACTTGGATTTGAAGAAGCCAGAGCAGATGCCGCCTTAAAATCCCTATTCTCTTTTCTCTCTATGTGAAAAATAGTATCAGTGTGAAGGAAACCTCCAATAGACAATAAGTTCCTAACAAAACATCAGCAAGCATGTTGGGTAGAATAGCAATATTAAAACAGACTCAACAAATAAGAGCTGTTTCTCCACCATTAAAAATAGAGATTCAGAACAACATGGAAAGAACATGAAAGATATTTATTCCAAAAAGAATAAAATAGCAATTGGAAAATAAGCACAAGATGTTATGAAAATCTGTCAAACAGAAAATCTGAAAAAGAAAACATTATTTATATAAACAAAAACTTCAGTATATTAAATGAATCTTAGTTTTGGAATTAGCAAATATCAGAACATTAAAATTAAAGAAAAAATTGAAAAGAGAAAAAGAGGTAAAAGATAAAAGATACTGAGAAGTAGCCTGACATTAAAATTTTCATCAACAGTGTTGAATACTAAAAGAAAGGAAAGAAAATGAGTTTAATTTTTTAAGTTTATAATGGACCAAAATAGTGGTTAAGCATATATGCATTTGACATAAAATAATTACAAATTTTGGCTAGTAGATTTGTGGCATAAAAAAAATCTAACAATCCACTCCAAGAAGCAAAGATACTAACAGAATCAAGTAGTGGGATGTACAGGAAAACTGTCATGTTTTTTAAAAAGCTTTCATATGCAAGGAAATACCATTTAAGGATAAATAAAGATTTATGAATATTAAAATGAGTTACTTCACTAGACTAATTGGTATTTATTGATATGTAAATGATATTTGAGCATAGCTTAGTCTTATGACACCCCACATAAAAATTAATTTCATCCCTTTGCTTTTCAACATTAAAAATTAGATGGTGATCCCTTTGCTTTTCAACATTAAAAATTAGATGGTGACTATCAAGGATATAATGAAATTATTTCTGAATTGACATGTTTGCAGAGAAACAAGATGGTGAGTATATACTATCTAGAATTATATTTCACAAATAAATTAATGGCTACTTTGAAAGCCTTTTGAGCCTTTGGTATCTTGAAAATTTCATTTAATTTTAACACAATAAAGACTAACTAAAGTTCAGTAGAAACCAGGAAATACAGATTTCAGAAAGTTAATCTGAGAAACAGAAAGCTCTTTTATTTAATTTCTTCTTTGTCCCTAAAATCAGAGATATGGACAAGTCAAATTTGAACCAAATTTAAGATTAACACATTATTTATAGTTCCCTGGGTTTTTGGAAGCCTCAATAAGCAAGGAGAGAGCATTAAATAATAAATTGACTTTTTAGTGTAATCATTCTCATAATATTTAAGGGAATTATGCATTCCTTTCTGAATACAGATATTTCTTTCAAAATCCAATGTGTAGATAAGTTTCAAATAAGTAAGTCCTTAAGTACTTATGATATTACATGATTTCCAAAATGTTTTGAAATATTTATTTATTAAATAAATTGAGCATCTATTATGTATGAGGCATTGTGCTATGAGCTATTGCCGAATGCCAATGTCTCGGCTTGGCACAAGATCACGAGCCACCACACAGCTTTGTAGGTTCAAACAGCAATTCTTTATTCTGGATCTCACACCAGCCTCCACACAGGTTCAGGGGCAATTCCTAATCTGCCCGCACAATTCACCTACTCCAGGAGGATTTTTCCAAATCCCATTTGAATCTCAACGGGGAACAAGCAGCAGGAACACCCTAATCCCAGCAGCAATAATCTTCAACCTCAACTTCCCTAAAACTCCTATTGTCACGCCCTAAACCCAAGGACGGGGATACTTCCTGCAGGAATACACACTAATCCTGGATCCACCCTGGTGATTGAGCAGGGTCACCTTTCTCAAACACACAAGCAAGGTCGCAGCAAATTTCCAAGGCAAGTCCATTTAACATGGGGTACACTGGCAAGGATTATGATGCGTCATACCTACTTGGTAATGGCCCTCAGCAAGCTATACATTCAACTATGAATGAAAAAAGAAAGATTATTTTTAATTAAGAGTCTACTAAGTTCATTTAGTGAACTCTGAAGTAAGAGGACTCAAATTTTTATTTAATTTCTCTTTGGAAAATTGAAGTATCAATTGGTAATTAATTGGCAGTAATGGATTTATCAACATTTTCAGAAGAAAATTCCTATAAAATTATTGGTACACTAAGTCATCCCTTTTCCCTTGGAACAGATTTTCAGTTTGTGAAATTCCAAAAAGTGTAATTCCAAAAACAGTAATATGCATGTGGTAGCCCCTCTCTGCCCTGAATTTAATAAATACCCAGATAAAGAAAATTTTGGAAATTCTTCAAATAAAAGAATAAATGGTCCCTGACTACCCACAAACAAAAAAGCATTTTAAACCAAAAGAAAGATGTTATTACTTCTGATATTCAATTTTAGTCCAGATTATGTGTTAAATTTTGTTCACTTTATCAACAGTGTGTAGATCAGTCCATCTATGTGTTAAGTCACTGGTAGTATTTGTTCTACTGTCTTCAATGTTTAAGTAGCTTCTAAGCACATATGGTCCTTCCAAATTTATTCTCA
Source organism: Urocitellus parryii (assembly GCF_045843805.1). NCBI lineage: Eukaryota > Metazoa > Chordata > Mammalia > Rodentia > Sciuridae > Urocitellus > Urocitellus parryii. Next base: position 95,544,316 of record NC_135531.1, on the reverse strand, counting down.
GCTCATATACCATATTGGCCTCCCAAAAGAACTATAACTGCTACTATTAAATACTCCCACAGCTCTGATACTATTAAAGACTCAGGATGCCAAATATAGATACATGTTGTTAAATATATCTTTTCCCTTATCTTCATAAAATTTCACCTAAGTATGAAAAGAAGAAAAGAAATCTGATCAAAAGATCCAGATTGAAAGATCTCTATAAGAAACTTAGAATGAAAGAAACACTATTTTTTCTGATTATTAAGGTTATTCGTGCATTTGATGCTATTACATAAAATGACACCTTCACCTTGTTTTTCTTTTATACTTTTTGTTTCCTTTATTTTTGGTTCTGGGGATTGAACCCAAAGCCTCCTGCATACTAAGTACTAAGAACATGCTCTACCACTAAGCTATATCTCCAGTTCAACATGATTTAAATGTGATTATTACTACATTTGATATGTGATTGGAGTTATGTCAATCTTAAACTCTTTTTAAGGGAAGTTTTCAAAACCTTTGGAACTTAAGTTCTGTTTCTTATACTCATGAATATTCAGCTGCCAGAAAGTTCTCTCTCTGAGTCAGGAAATATCTGAAAAGAAAATGTAATTTTTCCTGAAAAATTTCTCTATTAAGGAAAAAAATACTTTGCTCATTGAAAATAAAATTTTGTTTCACTCAAAATAGCCATACAATTTGATATTTTGGTTGCTTCCAGATTTTATTCTTAGTTTTAGCCAATTTAGACTTTTACAATGAGAAAAAGAGAACTCTATTCTCTTGAGAATTTCCTATTGTGATCTTTTAATTACAATATAGGAGGTGGAATACTGATGTGGATGGCAGATATTTATCCCAGGAAGACCATAAATAATGCTAAATCATGTCAGATTTCAATCTAAAGAAGGGAAACAAAGCAGGAAGCAAAATATTTCCCTTCTAAATTACTAGATATATGGTAAGTAGGTAATAAAAAGTACAATTTGATGGGACAGTGCTTTTACTGTAAAACATTTAAAGATCATATATCTGTGTAAGTTCTTCGAAAAAAAAGGCCCTCAGGTGTTTACGCTTAGATACCAGAATTTACAAACCAAACTGCCATCCCACCAGATGCCTTCCTAAATAAAATTTCATTAAAAATGAAAGAACAATCAGTTGTTTAAAATGGCTTATGTTTAATTTTTCCCTGGGTCATAATGATTACACTTTAAGCATCCCTAGAAAGTACCTACCTAAGAGTACTTTGCTGCATTTGTCTATAATGTTTGTACACTTGGATGATAACAATGTATACAATATTGAAATATTGACTGAAAGTGTCAATATAGAAAACAAATGTATTACTTTCATTTGACTATTATACCTCCAAAAAGATGGTACATTACTATATCTTTTGTTTTATTAACCCTCAAGCTTCATTAACCATGGACCAAACAGCTTTCAGAACATAAAAAACAGCATATGAATGAATATTCAACAGGAAAAATTACTGAATTTGTGATTTGAAACTGTCCACACTGCTTTGAAATATATAATTTGAAATGTTATTAAGTAAACCTATTTGAAATTGCCATTAAAAGACAATGAATTTATTTTTTTCTCCACTATTAGAAAAAGAAAAACAAGCATTAAGACTGCATTGATAAGACATAAAGCAGATGAAAAAAGAAAAATATGAATGGATTAACATATGCTTACATAGAAAGTAAAATCTGTAAACAAAATGCTGTATCAACTAAACTTTCTTGATTTTAAAACGAAACATGCATAGCCACACAACTACTTTTTGATTATTCTGTTAATGAAATCTAAACCATTCCTTCAATTGCAATTTTAAAACAGAGCTGCTAAGGGTCTTGAATCACACTAGTGGGGATAATTGGACTCAGGAAGTCACTAGTCCCTGAGCCTCCCATCAGACACACTTCATATTGGTAGCTCTGAGACAGGGTACCCCTGCCACTAACATCCACCAGGTGACCAGGAAAGTGGCCCTCAGGCATAGAACAGACACCCAGCGGCACCGCCCTGCGCCTCCTGCACAGCCTCACAACCACGAACACCAGCACAGAGAAGAGGAAGAGCGATGACACAGAGGCCAAGGCGATGACCAAGTAGACAGTGAGCCAGTCCCCCTGCGCGCGCTCGGGCGCCACTTCCGGGAGCGGCAGGTAGGGCTGGGAGAAGCCATCCACCAGCAGCACGTGCAGCGTGACGCTGGCAGAGAGCGGAGGCTCGCCATTGTCCTTGACCAGCACCACCAGCCTGTGCCTGGCCGCGTCGCGCTCACTCAGCAGCCTGGTGGTGCGCACCTCGCCATTGTGCGCCCACACGCCAAACAGCCCTGGCTCAGTAGTCTTGAGCAGCTGGTATGACAGCCAGGCGTTCTGACCCGAGTCTCCATCCACTGCCACCACCTTGGTGACCAGGTAGCCCTGCTCTGCTGCCCTGGGCACCAGCTCAGTGCAGGGCGCAGAGGCGTTCTGCATTGGGTACAGCACGAAGGGCGAGTTGTCATTGTCGTCCAGCACCACCACTCGCACCAGCGCCTGGCTGCTGAGCGCGGGAGAGCCTTGGTCTGTGGCGCCCACGCGGAACTCGAATGCCTGCAGGGCCTCGAAGTCCAGCGCCCTCAGCGCAAACAGCTGCCCATTGTCTGCGTTGATGGAGACCAGCGAGGCGAGGGGCAGGTGCGGGTCCTGGTTTGGCAGCAGCGAGTAGGTGATCTGGGCGTTGGTGCCTGAGTCTCTGTCTGTGGCGTGGACACTGCCTATGTGCAGAGCGGGCTGGTTGTTCTCGTGCACCAACAGCGTGTATGACGTTTGGGAGAAGGCAGGGGCGTTGTCATTGACGTCAGAGATAAGGATTATTATGCTCTGCTCAGTTTTCAGTCTGGGTGTCCCCATGTCGGTGACTGTGATGGTGATGTTATATTCGGCTCTGCTTTCTCTGTCCAACGTTCCTTCAGACACTAGGGTGTAAAAATTCTCTAAGGATGGTTTCAGGACGAAGGGGAGATTGTTCTGGATGGAACACATCACTCTTCCATTGTCTCCAGAGTCTAGATCAGAAACACTGAAAATCGCTACCACAGTCTCTACCGAATTCTCAGGGATAGGACTGTTAACTGATGACAAAGTCAGTTCTGGTGGGTTGTCATTCACATCAACCACCTGAATTATGACTGTAGATTTTCCTGAAAGACCTCCACCATCCTTGGCCTCTATGTCGACTTCATAATTATTTATTGCTTCAAAATTCAAATATTTAACTAATTGCATATCACCAGTAATTGGATTTAGTTGAAAAGTTTTGAGAATTTCTTCTGAAGCATGAAAAAATGAATATGATATTGCCCCAAAACTTCCTGTATCTAAATCAGAAGCTGAAACAGTGACAATGACAGAGTTAATAGGGATGTTCTCTAGAATTTGAACTTCATAGAGGGACTGTGCAAATTCTGGGGCATTGTCATTTATGTCTAAGACCAGAATGTGGATCTGGGCTGTCCCAGACCTTGGTGGCAACCCGCCATCCAGCGCTATGAGTGTTAAACTGAACTCAGGCAGCTCCTCTCGATCCAGCGCTCTGTCCAGTACTAGTTCTGGATACTTCCTTCCATCCTTCCGACTGCGCATGAGAACGTGAAAATGGGAATTGGGAACAATTGTGTAGTTTTGGAGACTGTTTTTTCCCACATCCAAATCCTCAGCATATTCCAAAGGAATCACTGTTCCTGGTGGAGAGTTTTCTGGGATTTTCAGCTCCATTTCATTTTCAAAGAATACTGGAGCATGATCATTTACATCTATGATCTGAATCTCCTGTGTAATTAACTGGAAAGGGTTTTGCAGTAATACCTGAAAATGCAGTATACATGACTCTGTAGGGCCGCATAGCTCCTCCCTGTCCATTTTTTCCTTCAGAAGCAAATCGCCGGTGTGATGACTGAGCTGAAAATGCTGTTTGTTTCCTTTCGATACAATTTGGGCCCCCCTTGCCACCAGTTCCTCAACAGTCAGCCCTAGATCCTTTGCTAGATTGGCTATTAAAAAGCCCCTCTCTTTTTCCTCAGCCACTGAATAGCGTCTTGACTCGAACCCAGCCAGAAACCCACACACAAAAACAAAGAAAAGCAGGACTTGCCTTTGTCTAAGAAAGCTCTCCCCTCTGGCCTCCATTGCACTTCTTGCTATATTCTTCCAAGGAATGTAGCCAAGCCGAGCTTCAGAAGACTGTGGGAATGCAAAGTCCTGGAAATTCCAACCTGGTAAATAATCCTTTCACGAGGCTTGCTTAAAAAATCGTCACCATTTCACAAACCCTAGTTTACCGCCCCGGAGCTGTGCTCTGGGAGTCCTGTGTGCTTGTGATTTAATTCACCTTTTTAGTCAGCAGCGCCACCATGCGTTCGCTCACAGTTTAAACTCTTGCAAAAGGTAGGTTTTGTTTTTGATTTTTTGTTATATTGCTTATTGCCCTTATCAAACTCAGTAGAGGCTACTGGAAGAGTTTCTTGTGTCATGTAAGTTAACATAACCTAGAGAAGTAAAATGAGCTCTTAAAGAAGTGATTGTTCCTTGTAGAATCCTCAATTACATTATTTTGTAGAAGTGAACATGTTCTGTAATCATTACATGCAAATTTAAAATTTTTTCTAAATGAGAACATGATTAGAAATCCTATTATTTTATTTTCCAATTTTTATAAAAATGTGAGATTTGCATTTCTAGTTGGAAAAATACTATCAAATGACAAAGTGGTAAAAAATTATAATAGGTCATGTCAGGGGGTAGATCAGAGGACCACAAATGCCTAATTACTTCTATATTTTCACTTTCCATAAACATTGAAACGTGCTCTATCCTTCTTTTACAGGTGTTCAGCCTAAGAAGTGTTGCATAGAAAATGTACTCAGGGCACTGAAAACATACAATAAAGAGACCTAACTTAATGGGGAGAAGTTAAGAAAATGTTCCTTAAGATGTACCATTTAATTTGGAACATGGATGAAAAGGTGTGTCAGAGGTTGAATGTATAATATGTGAAATTCCTGAGCTAGAAAAGCATGACTAATCTAGTAAAGAAGAATAGTGTACACAGAACTTAGAACTTTCAAGAGTAGGTGAGAAGAGGAGGCTAGGGAGGTAAATGCAGGCCAAATAATGTGTACTTAGATTTTATTCTAATAACAAAAATCATTGTAAAGTTGTAGGACAATATATGAAAAATTGCAAATATCATGTGTTCAATCTAGCTTATTTTGTATTTTGACAGTTATCAGGGATACATATGCTGGCACATCTTTTGGCTCTATTCTTGGTGGCATTAAAAATAACAGCAATTATGGCTTTAACATTTATACTATTTACTTTATCATAATTGCAAGCTATTGAAACAGCAGTTATCATTTGGGGGTTGGAAATGATAACTTACTCAAGGTCCAACAAGTGATAAGGATTTTTTTTTTGGCAGTGGTACTGAGGATTGACTTCAGGGGTAGTCTACCACTGAGCTGCATCCCCAGCAACATTTTTTTGGTTACTTTATTTTATGACAGGATCTCACTAAGTTGTTCAGGTTGGCTGTGAATCTGTGATCCTTCTCCTCAGATAACCAAGATAGTGCTATTTGTCACCAATAATCTCAAAATGAGACTTTCAAAATTCATATTGTAATTTTAATCATATTTAAATATGCATAAAATCATATATAAATGGAAAGATAGACTGAATAACATTGGTTTAAATTAATTTTAACATATAGATCAGAAATTAAACTGCGAGAAATGAAGAAAATTGGATGAATCCTTAGGAATTATAGTATATATGAATTATAAAATTGAATAACACAGTTTCCCTATTTATTCCCTAACTAATCCAGTCAACAGGAGAGAAGACTCAAATTAACCAGTGAGGAAAAAAGGGAAAGATATGTTGAAGTAAAGGGACACTAAAGACTGATAACCAGATGGTTTGAATAATAGTGAAAGTTCAATTATACAAAATTACATAATTCATTGTACATCAGAAAGTATTCAATTACAGAAGAACTTTTGTCCATTAAAGTATCTTAGTGTATTTAAATATCAATACATCACAGGTGAAATAAAGACTTTTCCAATCATTCAAAATTTTTATTAAGAACTTAAAATGGTCTAATGACTGTGTTCATCATGCCATAATGGGGAGCTATTGACAAATATGATTTAAGCAACTTTTAAAAAATTGAAAATCTTAGGGAACTAAAGGGACCAAATAGAAGAAGGCAGCACAAAAAATAGACTGAGTGGACCTGCATACAATTTTGTCCTCCATCAGGTTTTTTCCTAATTAACTAATTTTGAAGTCCTACATTTAAAATATTTGCCATCATTACACAGGATAAAATTTTCCCATCTGGAATATTTGGGGGTTTTATATCCTCTTCCCCCAGTATAGCTTTTATTTTGTGAACTTACAGTGGCTAAACCATTAATATAGGTTTTTCATAAATACTCCAAAAAATCTGAAAAATGCAAATCCCAATTACATGTGAATTTTCTAAAAGTTGATAAAGGTCAAATATATATTCTCTGGTATAGTTTTAGATTTTGATGAAGGGCTCAGTTAGAGGGTTTTAAATAATTAAAACAGGTTTTTAAAAGGGGGGATTAGAATAAGCAGAGAATTTTAAAGACTATTTTAAATAGAAAACATGAAAAATTGGCATGCCTTTGAAAATCACTGGATAGGTACTATTAGTTAAATAGTAGAACTTAAATGTTAAATTATTTTAGAATATGAGTGATTTTCCTACTGGTGATTGAGCCCACAATGTTATAGAACTTAGCTACATCTTCATTGTTTGTATTATTTTGAGGCAGGGTCTAAGTGACCAAGGCTGGCATTAAGCTTACAATTTTCTGGCAATAGGTTACTGCCCAGCTGAGTGATTTTTGACAAAAATTTATAATTTGTAATGTGAATATTTTGTAGAATCCAACAGTTAGGCTTCTCGCTAAAGAGTAATATTTTTTACATGTCAATCTTTTAAAGAAGTACATATTTAGACAAATGCATGGAGGGGGCAATTTATTTATGAATAAACCCATATTAATGGTTTAGCCACTGTAAGTTCACAAAATAAAAGTTACATTGGGGGAAGAGGATATAAAACCCCAAAATATTCCAGATGGGAAAATTTTATCCTGTGTAATGATAGCAAATATTTTAAATGTAGGACTTCAAAATTAGGAGCATATGAGTTTTCTGGGGATGTGAGTTTGGGGTAAGGTGCTTTAACTTAAAAATTAAGGATTTCTAAAAATACAAAATTTATTTCACACTTTAAATCTAAGTTGTTAGACTAATTTTAAAAAAGGGATACAAAGAAAATTTACATTAATCATACCACAAGACCATATATTTAGAAATATCAGTAATGTGCACAGAATTGGAATAGATGCTTGAGAGAAGAGGAGGAGGAGGAAGGAAAGAAGAAAAGAGGAGAGGGAGGATTGGGGAGGGGAGGGGATGAGAAGATAGGAGAGCAGAAGAGAGGAGAGGCATAAATGGGCAAAGCAATAAAAACAGAACTTTGTACAAATTGAGACCAGACTCAGTGGATCCTTCCTGATATTTAACTGAATTCAAAATTATTCCTGAAACTGGGATTTTCGTCACTTTCTGTCTCCACACCTTGAGCAAGGAAATTGGGGATAATGGGCTTAGGAACTTTGAACTCGCTGGTGCCTGAGCCGCCCATCAAACACACTTCATATTGGTAGCTCTGAGACAGGGTACCCCTGCCACTAACATCCACCAGGTGACCAGGAAAGTGGCCCTCAGGCATAGAACAGACACCCAGCGGCACCGCCCTGCGCCTCCTGCACAGCCTCACAACCACGAACACCAGCACAGAGAAGAGGAAGAGCGATGACACAGAGGCCAAGGCGATGACCAAGTAGACAGTGAGCCAGTCCCCCTGCGCGCGCTCGGGCGCCACTTCCGGGAGCGGCAGGTAGGGCTGGGAGAAGCCATCCACCAGCAGCACGTGCAGCGTGACGCTGGCAGACAGCGGAGGCTCGCCATTGTCCTTGACCAGCACCACCAGCCTGTGCCTGGCCGCGTCGCGCTCACTCAGCAGCCTGGTGGTGCGCACCTCGCCATTGTGCGCCCACACGCCAAACAGCCCTGGCTCAGTAGTCTTGAGCAGCTGGTATGACAGCCAGGCGTTCTGACCCGAGTCTCCATCCACTGCCACCACCTTGGTGACCAGGTAGCCCTGCTCTGCTGCCCTGGGCACCAGCTCAGTGCAGGGCGCAGAGGCGTTCTGCATTGGGTACAGCACGAAGGGCGAGTTGTCATTGTCGTCCAGCACCACCACTCGCACCAGCGCCTGGCTGCTGAGCGCGGGAGAGCCTTGGTCTGTGGCGCCCACGCGGAACTCGAATGCCTGCAGGGCCTCGAAGTCCAGCGCCCTCAGCGCAAACAGCTGCCCATTGTCTGCGTTGATGGAGACCAGCGAGGAGAGGGGCAGGTGTAGGTCCTGGTTTGGCAGCAGCGAGTAGGTGATCTGGGCGTTGGTGCCTGAGTCTCTGTCTGTGGCGTGGACACTGCCTATGTGCAGAGCGGGCTGGTTGTTCTCGTGCACCAACAGCGTGTATGACTTTTGGGAGAAAGCAGGGGCATTGTCATTGACGTCAGAGATAAGGATTATTATGCTCTGCTCAGTTTTCAGTCTGGGTGTCCCCATGTCACTAACAGTGATGGTGACATTATACTCAGACCTGGTCTCCCTGTCCAGGGCTGTGTTTGTCACCAGAGTGTAGAAGTTCTCTACAGACGGTTTCAGGAAGAAAGGAAGATCATCTGGGATAGAGCACACTATTCTTCCGTTGTCTCCAGAGTCAGAATCTGAAACACTGAATATGGCAATTATGGTTTCTTGCAAGTTTTCTGGTATTTGATTGATAAGTGTGGACATGGTCAGTTCTGGAGGGTTGTCATTCAAGTCTATCACTTGGATAAGAACCACAGAACTTGCAGAAAGGCCCCCACCATCTGTTGCCTGAATATTTATAGTGTAAGTCTGAACTGATTCAAAATCCAGCTTTTGTGTTAAAAGGAGTTCTCCCGATTTTGCATTTATTTGAAAGGTTTTGCGAATATCTTCAGAGGCTTGGAAAAATGCATAAGATATTTGTCCATAAACTCCAATATCTAAATCCCTGGCAGAGACAGTAGCAACGTGGGATCCAATGGGGCTGTTTTCTGGAACCCGCACCTCATAGAGTACTTTTGTAAACTCAGGGGCATTGTCATTGATGTCCAAGATTTCAATGAGGACCAGGGCAGTACCAGACCTTGGTGGAGTACCGCCATCCAGCGCTGTAAGAGTTAACCTGAGTTCAGGCTGTTCCTCTCGATCCAGTGCTTTGTCCAACACCAGTTGTGGTAATATGCCATCAGTACTGTCTTGTATTGTAAGATGAAAGTAGAAATTGGGGCTGATTGTGTAATTTTGGAGACTATTGCTTCCTACATCTAAGTCCTGAGCACGTTCTATTAGGAAAGTGGTTCCAGGTGTGGTACTTTCTGAAATTTTCAAAAATATTTCTTTGTCTAGGAAGACTGGAAAATGATCATTTATGTCCCTAATCTGTAGCTCAGCCTGAAAAAACTGCAAGGGATTTTCCAATAACACCTGGAAAGGTAATACACAGGGCTCTGTAGAACCACATAACTCCTCTCGGTCCAGCTTCTCATTTAAAAATAAATCCCCTGTCTGCCTATCAAACTGTAAACTCAGTTTTTTCCCTTTGGATACAACCCGGGGACCCCGCACAATCAGTTCATCTACTTCCAGCCCCAAGTCTTTTAATAAATTGGCCACAAAAAAGCCACTCTCCATTTCCTCAGCCACCGAATAGCGCCTACTCTCAGAACCAGCCAGAGTCATGCCCAGCAAGACAAAGAATATCAGGACTTGCCTTTGTTCCAGAAGGAGTTCCTTTCTCTCTCTGGTTTCCATTGCTTTCTGGTCTCTCAGCAAACCCGTAGTCGCTGATTCTTCTCTCACAAATATCTTGTTAATATTGAGATAAGTGAACAATCTTAGGGCCTCGATTTCCCGATTTCCCGGAACCACCGCCTTAGAAAGCCTCCTCCTCCTGCTTGCTTCTTTATCTGAATATCTGGCTAAACCCGCCGTCATCGGTTGGCTTTTGTTCCTTCTACTTCTAAGGCTATAGCGCCACCCCGCGTTCTTTCCGAGCATTTTCTCCAAAACTAAGAAAATAAAAATTCTTTCATCCAGATTGATGACTAAAATTGAGTATTTTTGATTAGTGTCTTCCAATTTACCAAAGTCTTATTCACATTTTGAAAGGCTTTCATTGCATCTAAAATTACGTGGAAAGCATTGACATATTACTTTAGTTTCCTTGCAGATCCATGTGGCTATAGAAAAAAGATCAACTTTAGAAACTGAGTGACCTCAGTCCTAGGATGCAGTAGAAAGAAGACTTTGATTAGAAAGTTCCCAGTTTTTATAAGAATTTGTGTATCCACACATCTGTATGATGATTAGGTTACCATCCTCACACTCAAATCCAAATGAAAAATATCAAGATTCAAGAAAAGCACAGAATTCAATGAGAATGTTCTGGTGTACAATGAAATATTCTTTATTATATTTCTTGAATAGCTCCCAATTCTCATTTTCCTGAAGTTTGATATGAGTGAGCTACATGAAAATCTCATGTAGTCAATTTTTCTTGTGAATATGATAATATTTTAATTTTTATTTCTAATAGATTAAGAGCATTTTATAACTTTGATTCAGTATTGAATCTAGCAAAATTAATAATTCCATATCAAAAACCCAGCAAAGCTATGTGCAGTGGTGTACACCTGTAATCTCAGTGACTTGAAAGAATGAGGCAGGAGAATGGCAAGTTCAAAGCCAGCCTTAGCAGTGAGGCCTTAAAACACTCAGTGAGACTCCATCTCTCAATAGAATATTTAAAAAGGGCTATGGATGTGGCTCAGTGATTGAATCACTGTGTTCAATCTCTAGCACACACACATACAAAATGTCTTTAAAGAAATGTTCCAAACAAGGTACATTTCTTAGGTTTTTAAAGTTACCATCTTGTTGTGTTTTAAAATAATATATGGTAAAAAGAATGAGTTATCAAGCCAGACCTCAGACTTGATAACCACAGAGAGACATGAAGGAAACTAAATGCATACTGCTTAAGGAAGCCAATCTGAGGGTCTTATGGATGTGTCTGAGTGGTAGAGCACTTTGGTGAGGACCTGAGTTCAATCCCCAGCACTGCACAAAATATAAAGTTCACCAATCCGAAAAGACTGTGTACTGAATTATTCCAACTACATGAGTTTCTAGTAAAAACGAAAATATAGAGAATTAGGAAGATCTGTGGTTGCCAGGGGCAGAGGGTTGGAGGAATAAAGAGATAAAATACAAGTGATTTTTAGGGCAATGAAACTTTATTATGCTGTAATGGTAAATACAAGATATTACATATTTGTAAAAACTCACAGAATAGTACATCATCAAAAAGTCAATCCTAATATAAATTATTAACTTTAGTTTATAAGGCATCAATATTTGTTCATACTTAAAATAAATATGTAATACTAAGGCAAGATTAGTTATGATAGGGAAAACTAAGTGGGAAAGATAAGGTAAATAGGAATGTAATACTATCTGCTCAATTATCTGTAAAACCTAAAATTGCTCTAAAATAGTTTTTATAATAATTTAAATTCTTTACCAAGAAAAATTTAAAATATAAACAATAAACACAACTCTACCCTCCATCCAAACAAAATAATTATTTATATTTTGACATATTTGCTGTTCTTCCTTTTTTTCTACATGCAACTTTTTGATGATTAATTTGAAAGTTACTTGTAGATATTATGATTCTTCTAAATATTCAGCAAGTATTTTCTAGGTATAAAGACACCCACAAAATCACAATGCTACTAACATACCTAAGAAAATTAATAACAATTCTACATGATTTTAAGTCCAGACCCTATTAAATCTCACTAAATATCCTTCCATTATCCTCTTCCAGTTTTCTTTAACTTTGATAAGAATCACATTCATTGTTTAGTTCCTTTTACAAATGCACTATTTTCTTAGTCACTTTTGTAAAGAATGTCTCAGAAACTCTTTAAACCAAATTGTATAATTTTATTAGGTGTTAGGTCTATTTACTATAGAATATTCTCCCACCTCTGTGATACTAAATTTTTTGAAGTGTACAGACTAATTTTTATTTTGGGATATCCTATCTCCTGAATTTGTTAGTTACATAGTGTCATTTAACTTGTTCCTCTATGCCTTGTATTTTAGAAGACTGAAAGGATGACTTTTTTGTACTAGAGATTTAACCCACAGGTGCTTTAATCAGTGAGCTACCTCCCCAGCCCTTTTTATATTTTATTTTGAGATAGAGTCTTGCTAAGTTGCTTATGGCCTCAGTATATGGATATTTATTAAATGTAACAATGCATAACATTTAAAAAGCTCTCATTTTCTGTAAAATATTGGAAAATAATAGGTTGCTTTTGTTAACATTTAGAAATCAGATGCCTACTTCTATCCTGTTGGAATTATTTGTTTATTTTTTATTTATTGGCTATTTTTAGTTGTACATGACAGTAGAATATATTTTGATATAATTATATGAGCATGGAATGTATCTTATTCTATTTAGCACCCTATTCTTCTGGATGTACATCACTGTGATGTTTTCATATATGTACATAGGAAAATTATGTCAGATTCATTTCATGACTATCATTTTATGATATTATAATAATAATTCAAAACATTTCAATTCATTTACATTGAGCATTAAACACAATTAATCCAGGTGAAAAACATCCAAAAACCCCAGTCTTGAAAGACAACTCTTTATATGGGTTACAAAACTTTAAGATGGGTTATAATACTTTAATTACCTCATAAAGACAGATGATGACTGCTAGGTCACTCGAAATTTTACCTTTAACCTAGCATATGATTATTATTTGGGGGGAGTTTCTCTAAACTAAATAGTTATAATGAGTATAGGATAACATAAAGGAGAGGAAAATAGATGATGAAGAAAATTACATAATCTAGCACCTTTCACAGTTGAAGGAAACTTAATATCTAAGAGACTTTAAGAAGAGGAAACAATACTCAAGAACATATTATGTTTTATTGTGCAGAAAGAACTTTTAAACTTTCCATGTTGAATCATTGTTCTCACAATTCATTAGCTTTCACCTTTCTTTCTGTTTCAATGCTACTAATAAGTCTAGAAATAAAAAGGAAGTTTCCTTTTTTCAGAGATGATAGAACCAATACTAATATTTTTTATATATATTTATTTTTTAGTTTTTGGCAGACACAACATCTTTATTAGTATGTGGTGCTGAGGATTGAACCCAGCGCTGTACACATACCAAGTGAGAGTGCTACTGCTTGAGCCACATCCCCAGCCCAATACTAATATTTTATATTTGTAGATGACTTCTAGCTTTTAATGCATTATTTTCCCAAAACTATATTAAATAATTAATTTTTCTTAAATCTTGATGATATTCCTTTTTGAGTATCTTTTATAAATGCTCTTATTTTCTTTTTTTTAAAGAGAGAGACAGAGAGAGAGAGAGAGAGAGAGAGAGAGAGAGAATTTTAATATTTATTTTTTAGTTATCAGCGGTCACAACATCTTGGTTGGTATGTGGTGCTGAGGATCGAACCCGGGCCGCACGCATGCCAGGCAAGCGCGCTACCGCTTGAGCCACATCCCCAGCCCCTCTTATTTTCTTAATATCCTTTTAATAAGAAATTATATATGTTAGAATTAGAATCTATATACTTATAAACCTAAATAAAATACTTATGCAGTTATATGATTTTAACATTATTGTGAGAGAATCTATTATATAATAAAGAATTACAGTATTATGTTTATTTTGTTTCACTTTACTTTTTATATAATTCTCAGTTAGTGACATTATCCCAGGAGTCACACTTCATAAAATCCCAACATTAAAATATATATACAAAGAATTTTTTACCTATGAGAAAAATATTTTAAATCAGAAAATAAAAGCAAGTCACTGTAATCTTACTACAAAACAAAATGATCAGTGATTTAAAGAGTAAATAAGAACACATTGTTTGAAGCTATATCATCTTAGCCTTGCCTCTATTTTTTGACTTAAGGATGATTTGGTTCTTTTGAGTGGCACAAGATATAAATTATAAAAACAAAGAGAAAGAAGAGTTAAAGAGATTTATGTGTCTGCTTTCCCCTACCAAACATAATATCAAACAATATGGACATATGATCCACATTTCTAGCCCTCTTTCATAGGGAAAAATCTTTGGTTCTGCTCAATGGCTTTCAGCCTACAAGCTGCTTTTATTAACTCAGTTATCAAGTGGTAGAATAAAGAGGTATGTAGAACCTGTGGTGGCACTTACACAGTGTGTTTTAGTCTTATTGAGGACACAAGCTTATTTGTTTTTCCATAACCTTTTAATGCAAATAGTTCATGAAGATAAAGTGAGCAGGATTTCAAAATAAAGTGATTTAAGCAGAGAATCCAGCAGAGAAAAATTAAGGTGGTATTGTTCTCTTCCCACAGCACATATGTAACTAATTATTTTCAAATAGACAGCTACACAAGAATCTTGGCATTTTTTGTTTGTTCATTTGAGAATTGCATGGTATTCTTGTACAATTTGTTCTCTTGAAAAAATTTGACAGGGAATTTGCACGAATATTCAAATTCTCTCACTCTCCCTCCTTCCTTCTCACAATCTCTCCCTTCCCCTCCCTCTTTCTCTCTCCGTCCCTTCCTCTATAAATATATTACATAATGTATATGACCTTTTCCATCTTCTCTTTCATGGTTACAATAGGTAAAAAATTTCATCACAATCAATAATTGGGCCAAGGACCTGAAGAGACATTTCTCAGAAAATGATGTACAATCAATCAACAAATACATGAAAAAATGTTCATCATCACTAGCAATGAGAGAAATGCAAATCAAAACCACTGTAAGATTTCATCTTACTCCAGTCAGAATGGTAGCTATTTATGAAGACAAACAACAATAAGTGTTGAAGGTACATTCATACACTGCTGGTGGGACTGCAAATTGGTGCAGCCAATATGGAAAGCAGTATGGAGATTCCTTGGAAAATTGGGAATGGAACCACCATTTGACCCAGCTGTCCCCCTCCCGGTCTATATCCAAAGAACTTAAAAACAGAATACTACAGGGACACAGCCACATCAATGTTTATAGCAGCACAATTCACAATAGCTAAACTGTGGAACCAACCTAGATGCCTTTCAGTAGATGAATGGATAAAATGGAATATTACTCAATGGAATATTACTCAACAGTAAAAGAGAATAAAATCATGACATTTGCAGGTAAATGAGTTAGAGAAGATAATGCTAAGTGAAGATAGCCAATCCCCCCCCCCCAAAAAAAAAAACAAATGCCGAATGTTTTCTTTGATATAAGGAGGCTGATTCATAGTGGGATAGGGTGAGGGAGCATGGGAGGAATAGATGAACTCTAGATAGGGTAGAGGGATGGGAGGGGAAAGGAGGGGGCATGGGGTAATTAATGATCGTGGAATGTGATGATTATTATTATCCAAAGTACAGGTATGAAGACATGAATTGGTGTGAAATATATGAAAAATTGTGCTCTACATATGTAATAAGAATTATAATGCATTCTTCTGTCATATATAAATAAATACAACTTTCATAAGGTTTAGGTAATCTAATAGATGATTGTATTTTTATGAAGACCACAATTGAATTTTCACTTTAAAAAGACAATATGGCTATGTGTTTGTTAACTATTAAACATACTATAAAAATGAATATATAATGAAGAAATTCAAAGACACGGAGAAAGCTAATCTGTGGTAGGAGAAAGAAGCTTAAATATAAAGTTTAAATAATTTAGATGTGCTAAAGAAATATAATAATGCTCAAGTTAGAAAATAATATATATTATTCCATTGAGATATTTATTTGATAAGATATTTATTTGAAAAGGAACAGGCAGATATCAAAAGAATGCTGAGACTATAGTAATAAAAAAAGAGATGTTAAGTGAAGAGTCTGAAACTTTCCCTAGGGCCTGTCAAGATATGGCGAGTAAAGCTGAGCAAAACAAATGACCAATAGCAGCTGGAATCAGAGCATAGGGGACATCAGTGGCATCTCAGTGAACTTGACTATACCTTAAATTTATGATTGGTTAGATTACTAACTCTAAGAAATCTGCTGATTTTGATATTTTCCTGTCTTGAGATTACATGCTATAAACAGACAGAGTCTCAAGTCCTTGAGTAAATGAGACAATGGGAATACCTTCCAGATCTGCTACCATCTTGAATACCAAATATTTATTTCTGCATCAAATATAACCTGAAGGGTAAGTTACCACTACCATCAAATGTTATCAGCCACACCAACACCATGCTCTCTACCTTGATTGAGCTACTTTTGTTTTCCTCATGCAAAACTGAGAACTTAAGGGCCTTACAATTCAGAAATGTCAGAGTAAACAGGTTCTTTGTGCTCATTTTGGTGCATATACTGTGACATCAGCAGTAAGTAGTTTGTTTAGAAGACAAATTCTTCTAAATCTGTCTGACACCATGCTGCTAAAGTATATGCACTCTGAGGTTGTGTTCTGAGGCTTTAAAAGTGGTAGGCAGTTTGGTGAAAAGGAACACATATTTATATGATGTTTCATTTATTTCGGATCCATATCTTTGGCAATTAGAATAATACTTATCTAGTCATTAACTACCTCTATTAAGGTTTGGAGGTGTATTTATACATTCAAGTGATATATTTTCCCTTCTGTTCTGGATCTGAAACTTGGAAAAATAGAAACTATGGCCTCAAGCCAGTTCCCTGGGATGCTCTTCATAATTTTCAGGGGTAGACTGTCTTTTACATTAAGGTGGTATAGTTCCCTGACTCTTTGATTTCAGAATCCATGCTGTACATTAGTATTACTTTGGAATATATTGATCTAAGTAGTGGGTTTTTTATTACCAATATATATATGTTTTATTTTAAAATGTCATTAAGTCTTCAGTACTCTCAGAAAATCCTTAAAGAAATGACTATCATGTCTTACATCCAAATTTCAGAAAATGTGATTGCCAGAGGATTTTTTTCTAGTATTAGTACTTTATGGTACAACAAAGCAAAATCACTGACAACCCATAACTTTGGTGAAGACCAGTACAGATCTGGATATGTGCGGTGACCTGCCATTCAATATTTTTTATTATGGTTACTCAACTATTTCTTTCAATTGAGAAATTTGCCCATTACAGTTCAGGGTATTTCCTGATACCCACGTCCTGACATGTGAAAGATGGATACGGGAATTGGGATTCAAGATGTACTTATGAACACTGCTCTGTCTATATCCAAGTTCTGAACTTTGGTCCCTATAGGAATGCTCTATGGGATTTTTAAAAAATA
Source organism: Urocitellus parryii (assembly GCF_045843805.1). Classification (NCBI taxonomy): domain Eukaryota; kingdom Metazoa; phylum Chordata; class Mammalia; order Rodentia; family Sciuridae; genus Urocitellus; species Urocitellus parryii. The sequence continues at coordinate 95,526,762 of NC_135531.1, read as the reverse complement.
GAATTATAAGGTTATAAAGATATTTATATAAATACCCTATAAGAGGGTATTTATATCTGTGAATCTCAACTCGGAAAAATGCAACATGTTTTCCTTTAGTAACTGAAGTGCAGCATCAATGTCTCACTTGGTCTACCCAATGGATCCAATCTGTATTTAGTATCAAATCCTTAGTCTGTTGATTGACAATGCTCACATATCTTTAGAAATGTTAATTACCCTCTCTCCCCACCCTCAGTTTGCCCATTTTAGGCCCAAATTTCTGCTAAACAATCAATGAAGGAGCCACCCTCCAGTGCCTCTGGAACAGAATTCTAAGTCCAGTATTCTGAGTGGTACATGCTAAGTAAAATAGAAAGAATCAGACTTTGCCTTAGATTGAATTTTAAACATCCCATTATTCCTTCTAATACTTTCCAACAAATGTGGCCCTGAACAAAGACTGATCACACTAATCTTTTTTGTTACTTATGTCATCAGAATCTCAAGCTTCCAATACAACTCACACAGAAATATAATATGGTACATACAGCACTGTATTTACATTCTGATTTAACCACCATCAAAGTCTGTAGTATCATTGTATGACCTTAATTGGTGCTTCACATTCTCCAGAAAAATATATTTATGAAATGCAAATTTAAAAATGAAATATTTCATATTTGTATATTTATTATTCAGTGTGCGTTGAATATGTATTTTTTTCTCAGCAACCATTTAAGTACATTAACTATTGACAAACAGGTCTTATTTGAAGCACATTCTTTTGTATTCTCTTTAGTTTTTCTAAATAATATTGGAGAATATTAAATATTGGTACAGGGAATAAAGGTAAAATTGTTTTTTGGTCTCTTACATGACATTTCCTTTTATGTATTGGAAATCTTGGGTTATTAATTGGTAAAGAGTTAATTATTCTTGATATTCAATAAATAAGGAACTTAGTAGAAATTAACAAATATAAATGTAGCTTTGAAATAATTAAGCTACACAGCAATTCATGAAATTTACAACTTACATAATGAAAGATACACATAATTCTACAATTATTTTCCCTATAGTTTTATATCTGAATTTGATTTTTGTGTTATCACAGTCATCAAAATCATTAAGGAATTTTGTTTCAAATAAAAACTATATAATATCAATCAAGCAAATAAATACCTGAATTAAGTAGATGGAGACCAGTACTGCTAAAAAGTAGATTATCACAATGTCATGCTTCATTTATCAAATATCAAGAAAAACAAAAGATGATTTAAAATAAATGGCCTGAACTTATCTGAGAAGTTACAAGGCTATCATTTTATGGGTGGAATTCTTTGTGAAGCTTCAGAATATCTGCCCAAAGTTTTAGGGTAACATCTTTAAGGAAGATCAAAGGAAAGGAGGCATGAGCTTTATTTTATTTTATTTTATTTTATTTTTTGCTTATGAATAAAGAGGATTTAAAAAAGAATACATAATCAAACAGAAAAAAAAGGAAATGACTTGCAAGGTATTTTTTGTACTGGGGATTAAACTTATGGGCACTTGAATACTGAGCCACATCCCCAGTGCTATTTTGTACTTTATTTAGAGACAGGGTCTCACTGAGTTGCTTAGCACCTTGCTTTTGCTGAGGTTAGCTTTGAACTCTTGATCCTGCCTCAGCCTCTGGAGCCAGTGAGATTACAAGCATGCACCATTGCACCAGACCTGATTTGCTAGCTTCTAAACATTCCTCTGTGAGATTGATAGAAAGGCAAAAATAGTTAAGCCACCAATAATTGTTGCTATCAGCAAACAATCAGGTATGCTTCAGAAAAAAAATTACTTAGAGCCATAAAATTATAATGACAATGGCTCAGAAAGATGATGTTTTTTCTCTACCTTTTATCCTGAATTCAAAAGTAAGAGTTCTATGGATAACTGTCTCCACTTACTGTCTTGTTTGAGCTTTTAAGTATCTAATTTCATTGGAGATAAAGTAACATGGCATGTTTCTCTCTTTTCTCTTTCCTGTATTAGGTTGGCAAAATATGGAATATCCTTAAAATTCAATGTAAAGAAAATTCTGGAAGGAAGAAACAAGGTATTTTCTTTTTATCCCAGAGTGCTGAGATTATGGTCCATAAAGAGAAAAGGGTTTGTTTCTGCAAGTCCCAGGATGAAGCAGATAACTGTCAACATGAACAATTCCATGGAATTGTCATCCAGTAGGATTGTCTTCAACATCTTCTGCATAAAGAAAAACATTTTTTAAACTATTTATGCTGTAATCTTCTGGCCATATAATTACATTGCCAGATAATTTTCTTGCACCCAATGGTTATGATACAGTAATATCAGTGGTAAAATGTTTCATTTGTGCTCTTTGGAAGTTGGATAATTCTAAAAGCCTGGAGAATTAGGCAAACCATTTCTTAATTATTTACTGAGACTAAATCTTCAGCCAAGATTTCAATAACAAGGTTGCTGAGGGACATGAATCTCAAGGATTATCACTGTCAAAATTTGGACCTTGGAGATCTTAAGTTAGTGTTGATATTTATCATTCTTTTCTGTGAGTATTAAACTTACCTTGGGTTGTTCTTCATTCAGCATTTTTTCCAGGAATGGAAAAATTACTTACTCCACTATGGTATCACACATTATTATAAGAATGAAAATTGAAACTGATTGCACAGATTCCAATGATGGAAAAAATCACTCAAGCTTCAAGCATGTGCCTGGTGCACATTATGAAACAGATTTTTATCAAAGTGGGCCTAGTTACAACAGACTCATATTTTTCTTAGAAAACAAAAAGAAATTTACAGGTAATACTTGGAAACAAAGAGGTCTTGCAAATCTAGTTTCTTATTTGGGAGCAATGGTTCTTCTCTGGGCTGGTCTGAACTCTTTGGAAATAGTCTGTTCTTTAATGTCCTCCTACCACTGTGTAGATGCTTCCCTTTCTGCTGCCAGCACCAAATCTCAGTACTAACTCTGGCCACAGTTAGTAGCTTACCTTTTCCTGGACTAGTTGTACTACATTCAGGAAGAAAATGAAATACACCATTTTCCTTTTCTGCTATATTTTCTCTGGCAGTTTCCTGTGTATTATCTAAATGTATTATTGTCTTTAATGCAGTATTTCAAAGTCCTGTAAACAGAGTAAGATCAACTTATGTCTTGTCCACATTCATTTAAAGAAAGCTCTAGTATGTGAGCTTTCTACTCGTGTTTTCAACTTATGTCAAGTCCCAGCACCTTTCAGATTTTGCTTTTATAAAATAGAACCTAAGGCAAATGCAGGCTTCTCCTCCTAACTTTTAGCTTGTAACACCACCAGGTGTCCAAACTGAAAATCTGAGATGTACAATGCTTTCCTGCAGAAACCCAAAATACTCATTTATGGGAGTGGAATTCTTACCTCCTGATAGTTGTAATTACTTTTCCCATTCTTAGCTTAGTTAATGTGAGCAAAATATTTATTAATTGTTTATTATGTTATCTGTGCAATTTCATTTGAGATTAACTTTTGAATTTCTTATGCCAGTCATTTGTCCATGAATTAATTGAATTTATTAGTTCTTCAGCTGGTATTTATTACAGATTATATCCAGACATTGTAAAAAGCATTGGGAATACAAAGTTTTAATAAAGTCTGGTGCCTATACCTCAGGTAGTTATAGCCTTAGATGGGTGTGACACAGATAAAGCAACAATTAGAGTACTAAGTGATTTGTACAGGCACTTTTAGATATTTAATATTTAAAAGTTATTCAAGTAAGATCAGAAGTTAAGTATCAAAAGAGAGTCTCAGAGGAGGTAAGGTTTAAACTAAGATTAATTTTATGGGCAAACAAACTTAACTACTGAAATGATTTTCTATTGCAAATTAAACATTTTATTTTGTGGGAAATAAGATTTTTTTCCTTGAAGGGTGGGATCACAATGACCCATGTAGGAATGCAGTCCTTTAGTCAATCAACAGCAACAGAGTCCTACATGAAGGGTTGAGGGTGACCACAAAAGATGAGGGATGGTCTTCCCAATTTGAATTTAGGTTACACTTCTAATATTCAACTTAAAGAGGAGCCTTGTAGCTTAAGAACGTGCATGGCTGAGGAGGAAATTTTAAAATATTATATTTAGGAAAAACTTTAAAATTGTGATTAAGAGCATAGGATTTTACATCAAGAAGATTCATACTCAAGTCCTGGCTCTACTGCTTCATACGTTATATTGAGAAAATTGTTCAATCTTTCCAAACTTCCATTAGTTTCTCATGTGAAAAAATACAAATAATTATGTTATCTACTTCATAAAGTTGAAAGAATTAAATGAAAATGTTTAAGACATGCTCAGCTTAGTTCCTGGAACATCATAGTATTTTGTAATAGTATTTTTGTAATTAGTGGTAACAATATGAAAGCACAAATTTTATCTACATAGTCCTTACAGTTTGGATCTTGAATGTCTACCAAAAGTGCATGTGTTGAAAACTTGGTATCCAATGCAGCAATGCCCAGAGGTAGAACTTTGGAGAAGTGATTGGATAATAAGAACTGTAACCTCATCAGTGGATTAACCCATTGAAGGATTAATAATGTGTATGGACTACTGGGAGAAGGTGAAAACTGTAGGCAGGTAGAACATGGTCAGAGGAAGTTGATAACTTGGAACCCCTGGGGATAATATCCGTTTTTATGTTTTATTTATTTATCTATCTATCTATTTATTTATTTCTTACATATACGACAATAGTGGAATGCATTACAATCATAATAATCCATTCGCAGCACAATTTTTCGTAACTCCGTATATAAAGTATGTTCACGCCAAATTTATGCCATTATACATGAGCTCTCATTATTATTATTATTATTTGCACTACAATTCTTAATACACCTTTATACCACAATTTATCATATCTCTGTTTGTATATAAGGTATGTTGACACCAAACTCACATCTTCATATATGTATTTTGTATAATGATAAGGGTCTCTTTCCACCATCCATGCTATGGGGATAATATCTTGTCCTTGGATATCCCTCTTCTCTTCCTCTCCCATTCCTCTCCCTTCCCCATCTCTCCTCCCTTTTTCTCTCTCTTCCCTCCCTCTTTCTCTCTCCTCCCTCCCTCTCTCTCTCTCCTCCCTCCCTCTCTCACTCCTCCTCCCTTTCTCTCTCTTCTCCCTCCCTCTCCTTTTCAGCTGCCATGTGTTAAGCAGCTTTCTTCTTCTATGCCCTTCTGACATGATATTTCTGCCTTAGAGCCAGCCAACCATGAACTGAAACTTCTGAAACCATGAGCTAAAATTAAACCTTTCTTCCCTTAAGTTGTTATTGTCAGGTATTTTGGTCACATCAACAAAAATCTAACACAGTCATTTACTCCTATAAACAAATGTTGAGACTAAGTGATTTGTCATCTTTCCTCCTTAACTCAACAGGAAATACAGCAATTGTTTTTGATAAAATTTTTATAATTTTTATTAGATATTATAGTAGTTGGGTTCATCTCAACAAATTCGTACATGTATGGAATTCAATTTCAGTTCACCTTTCCTACCTTTTCCCTCCCCTCCTCCCTTCCCCCATTCTCCTTCCTCTACTCTGCCGATATTCATTTCACTCATTTATTTATTTTTAATTTGTTCTTTCTACTTATACATCAAGGTAAAATTTCCTATGTTATATTTATATATGCACATGACATGATATTCTTAAATAGATTATGTATTTTCCTTTCCTATCCCTTCTCTGATCTCTCAATCTCTTTCTTCTACTCTACTGATCTTCCCTATATCTTTGATACCAGATCCTCCCTTCCTTCTTTCATTTATTTTGCTCTAGCTTCCACATATGAAAGAAAACATCTGACCCTTGATTTTATGAAACTCACTTATACTTATTTATGTTAAAATCTAAAACCTCTAAGTATATTATAAATGACGAGAATTTCACTTAATTTTACCCTTGAGTAGAATTTCATTCTCACTTTTTCATATATATATATATATATATATATATATATATATATATATATTCCATTTTCAATGAATTGACTTTTATCTCCATCTTAAAAATTTGGCAAGAAATCCATTACTACCTTTCACCAATGACCCCATTTCTAAAAATTTCCTATATATCCAAGCTTCATGGAAATAGTTTATACAAATACTGCTAATACTTCTTCCTTACTCTTTCCTCATCCTTGTACAATTTCTCACTAAGTGTTCTCATCAATGTCATTGATTCATGTCCGTGCTGCCAAATCTAGTAGATAATTTTCATTACTCATTTCATTTAAACTGTTAACAATCTTAAAACACGGTTTATAACTCCACCCTTATTTACACACACTTCTGACATTTTGGTTTTCCTCTCTATTTCCTTCTAAATTCCTTTAGAGACTCATTATCTATCCTTTACAAATTAAAGTTTCTTTGATTTTCCTCTCTCCTTCCTTCTAAATTCCTATAGAGACTCATTATCTATCCTTTACATATTAAAGTTTCTCAATTTTGTTCCTTATATAACTTAACATCCTCTTTCTTCATTCTATCTTCTCATGAAATTTGAGTACAGCAATTGCTACGTTGACTATATAATAATGGCCAGGTCTTAATCTCTCAAGCTGAAGATTCTTCATTTATAAAATGTATAAAGAGTTCTTTAGCTTAATAAAATACCTAACAAAATAAAATACCCTTGAAAATAGAAAATAAATTCTCAGAAGAGAATGAAAAGTTCACAGAGACATATTTAAAGATATTTTTATGCTGTTCTCCTGTTCACCTGGTTTGATAGCTCTTGCATGAACTGCTTAACTCTTTTACAGTAAGAAGTTTATCTTGAATGTCATAGTCATGTTGTATGTATAATGTCAAGCCCCAGAATTTTTCCACTTTTCCATTGTTGACATGGAATGGTTATCAAGGAAAGTTATGACTGCAATTTATTATAGATAGCCCTTCCATGATAGATCTTTTCTAGAATAAATATTCACCATCGAAATTGCATGATTATCATAAATTTTTTATGACTTGCCACTTTTGCAGGGGTTGAGTGGCAGTGGCAAAAGGAGGCATTATTTTCCAAAGTGTAAAAAGTAAGCCTCTGCTTACTTTCCTGGCTTCAGTTTTTAGCCAATTTTCTTATTAGTAAATGACTTTCAATAACTTCTCATTATTCTCCATGCTTTCCAATTTTCCAGTTTCCTTCTAGTGAAGGTTTTTTAAAATATTTTTTAATACTTCTGAATATTATAAGCAGAAGTATCTAACACTTTCACCTCTCTCACCACCCTATTTAAATCATGATCAGGCTTGGTGTATTCTCTCTCCAAATTATTATGACAAATTATTTCATTTGTATTTGCATCCACTGATGACACCTTCATCCAGGAAATATTCTTTGCTCACTGGACTCTTTAACAGACTCTTACTTTATATAGTCTCTCATATACCCTCTTCAGCTTATACTCCACAGAGCAATAGAAGTAACCTTGTAAAGATCAAAGTAAAATTCTGTCATTCCATGCTGAAATACCTGCAGTCACCTTTCATTCCTTAAATAATAAAATTCAAAGTTCTATGTATGGACTAAAATATTTGTCATGCCCAAGCCTCTGCTTACTTTCCTGGCTTCAGTTTTTAGCCACTTTTCTCATTAGTAAATGACTTTCAATAACGTCTTGTTATTCTCCATGCTTTCCAATTTTCCAGTTTCCTTCTAGTGAAAGTTTTTTTTTTTTTCATGTAATAGTCTATTCCCCCATCTTGGTTGGCCTTTTGCTTTCCCTTTACTTTGACTGACAATTTTTTTGGAGGGAGGGACTGGGTATTGAACCCAGGGGCACTCAACCACTGAACCACATCCCCAGCCCTTTTATATATTTTATTTAGAGACAGGGTCTCACTAAATTGCTGGGGCTGGCTTTGAACTCATGATCCTCCTGCCTCAGCCTCCCAAGAGGCTGGGATTACAGGCATGCACCACTACACCCAGAAGGGACTGTTCTTTATTCATTTTTAATTCCATTTCCTAATTCATTTCCTTTTTAAGAGAAATATTATTATATGCCTAAAGCATGGAAATATTAGGTTCCTATTCTCTTTCAGTGCTGGGGATCAAACCCATGGCCTCATGCATTCTGGGCAAGTGCTCTACCACTGACCTTAACAACTGATTTCATCCTCTATTCATCCTTATATCTGTGCTTTTTGGTCTCAGACTTAAATATTAACTGAAAAATAACTACATTTTATTTACAGAAATATAGCCCACCAAGATCTGTGTAGATTTGTCCCTTTCCTGCCTCTGAATTATTACTTACAAGCACATTTTCAGCCCTGTTTAGGTTTTGCAGTACCCTATACCTCTTGTCTCTGGTCTCCCTGTAGAAGTTTCAGGATTTACCAAGATTCACTTATTTAACAAAATTCGTTTGAGAATCTACTCCATACCAGAAAGTAAGACAGCTTCTTGTTAATACAAACTGTGAGTGAAACTATCCCTACCTGTTGGTGTGATGAAAAAATCAAATAATTCCAGAAATGAATGGAAGACTGCAATTTGGCTAAATGCTACAAATAATCTAGTAGCTTTATCTATGACTGTAAAAACAGATTTTTTACTTATAGTGGTCAGCAAAAACTCTGAATAAATTACAAGGACATACAGCAAAGGAGGGAAAAACAATATTTCATACTGAAAGAAAAGCATGTACAGTTACACAATTTTCTCTGTGAATATATGTCATAATTAATTCACTCCCTTGCACCCCAGGCTTTCAGTGATGACCAAATTTGATAACTTCTTAGATGAGAGAATAGTACTTGGGACTAAAAGTTGGAAGTGGTTCCCTGTGATGTGAATTTTCTACACAAATAGCAAAAAATTAATAGGGAAAACAGATGTAGTTTATAGGATTCAGATAGCACCCCGTCCCCATCTCCTTTCTTTCTTTGAAGAACCTTGTCTAAGGCTCCTCCAAGTACAAGCAAGAAACACATGTATTAAATTCCTAAAGGCCTCTATTCTCATTCCAAACCTTGTAAAAACTAGTGATGATGGAGATGACTAACTGCCACTCTCATTCGCACAAAAGTCCTTTTATTGTTGGAAACCGGGTGGTTCTAGCAGCTGTAAGCTCTTACCTTCTATGCGGCCAAATGAAAAACGTCCTATAGATAGGAACCACTAGAACCCAGCAGTCTAACAGCCTCACTTCCGCTTCCTCCAGGTAGGACTGATTTTGTTGCCGGTACCGGAAGAGCTCTTCAGAGCCACTTCCGGTAAGTTCGCATTAAAATACGGAATCAGCGGCTCTCTCGGCTTCTTACGTACTTCCTGAACCAAAAAGCTCGCTAATATCTAAGTTTAACTGCTTTTCATATTAAACTAACTGAAACTGTTTTGCCTCTGTCACGAAAGCCTGAGAAAATTTGCGGCTGGAAAAGCGGTTTTAGAAATGCACTCACTCCGGCTTCCGTGAAAGGAGACGCTGTTTCTTATATGAGCAAACCCAAACTGAAAGAGAATGGAGAGTCGGGAAAGGAATTTATGAAGGTTTTATTTTGATATGCTACGTCTTTAGTATAGAACTTTTCTTTGCGATTTCTGCCAAATCACGGGATGATAGCTCTGTGACTATTTTCCAAGCTTTCTCTTAAGCTGATTTGAGTATTTTTCACTTGGTGTAACCACAGTGCTATGATTGATGTTACAAACAGAGAAAAAGCCTTATGGGTAGTAGTGAACTTAAAGTGGTATAAAGAGCATTTAAAAATGCATACATTTGGGGCTGGAGTTGTGACTCAGTGGTAGAGTGCTCGCCTAGCATGCATGAGGCACTGGATTCAATCCTTAGCACCACATAGAAATAAAATAAAGATATTGTGTCTACATTTAAAAAAACTGAAAATAAATATAAAAATGCATACATTTGAAAATCGAGCCCTCCTTGCTTATATAAAGTTTAAATTGAAAAATGCACTGTATTAGGAAGTTTGAAACCATTAATTTGTTTCTGTACATTATTTAACAATGGTCAGTTAGCATATATTTTTGGCATATTAACTCTGGCTTCTGAAGTGGAATTATCACATTTGAGTGTTCCATGTGTTATCGAGCAGGAAAGAACATTGGATGTTGCAAACTGTGTCTCACCCTTGCATAGGCAAAAGTTAGAAAGAAGAGGATAAATCTTGCTAATTTGGGTATATTAGAGCATTCAGGAAGAATTGTCTAGACTGTTTGGGATTTTTAGTAGGAAATTTCCCCAAAACTGTACTTAAATGCTGGTCCAGAAAAAAAAAATGGATTTAACTGAGTGTATCATTGGTTAAAGTAGTTTGCATAGGCAGAGTAAACTGTTATTTTCCTTTCCTCGTCTTTGCATCCTGTTTGGGTGCCTTCTGCTCCTCCCAGTTTCTTGATACTTTTGAATTTATTTTTTACCCTTTTCAATATATGTTAGGGTCAGATTTATGAGCATAGAAAGTGCTCCATTGGCAACCTACCAGTGAGTATAACTATATACAAAGGGAACTGAATTAATGTATTAAGGTTAAAACAATTTTCCTTTAAACTATAAGCCCACAGTATCACAATCAGAAAATGATTCAGAAAGTAGAACAGTTTTTGTATACTGAAACATTCATGTGTGTATATGTGTGTTCATGTAGGTGGTCTTCAGTAAGGAGGAGAGTACAAATACAGGTTTAGCATCCCTAACTAAAAAATATAGGAAACCTAAAATACTCTGGTATTCCATTTTTTTTTCCAGAACTACCTGGTATTTCAGATTTTGAGTTTTGGATTTAGGAGCACTCAGTGGGTAAAGTCTGTGCAAGTATTCTCAAATCTGAAAACATTTCAAAATTTGAAATGGTATGATCTCAAACACTTCAGATAATGGATATTCAACTTGTAGCAAAAACTGAACTATTAAAAATCAACACAAGTGAATATCCATTCAAGTTTATTTACAAAATACTAAGTGCAAGATAGCATAGTAAATTTCAATTTAATGCTAAATTTCAAAATTAAGATTAAATGTTCTGAATTAGAACAAAACACAACTCTTCTTATTAAAATGATATCCCAAACAAGAAAAAGAGTCATATATAATAGCACTTTAAAAAAACAACTAATTAGAATAAATACCTACTCCATAATAAATGAACCTGAAAGCTTTGCTTTTCTTCTACTAAAAACATATTCAGCATACTTAGGTTTCAAATTTGGTCTTAAGAAGTTTCAAGTTTTCCTCATACTAACTTGATGTGTATTGGCCACTTCAATGTAAATAAGTTAGCATCCTGGTATATTTGGACAAAACCAACAGTTTAACATGATTTGATTTTCTGTTCAGTATAATTTCTGCTATTGCAGTTTTCCTTTGTATGAAGCAGTGCACACTGAACATGCAAATATACAGAATATTCTCAGGCTACCTTGAAAATCAAAATTAAAGATCGAAAATATTCAATTGGGGACTGGGGTTGTGGCTCAGTGGTAGAGCACTCGCGTAGTGTGCATGAGGCCCTGGGTTCAATCCTCAACACCACATAAAAATAAATAAATAAATAAAATAAAGGTATTGTGTCTAACCAAAAAATAAATATTAAAAAAAGAAAATATTCAATTTAAAATATCAGGTGAAAATTTTCTTTCATATCTCATTTTTAATGTTATACTAACAGGTTTCATTTGGAAGCAAAATAGAATTTTTTAGAGTTTACAGTGTCTACAGAATATAAACAAATAGATTTGTCACTGTGTATCTTTTGAGGATTCTGGGTTTTCTTTTACCTCAATTGTTTCAAGTTTTTTCCTGAAATTTTATTTAAAATTTGAGGCTTTCTTGTGTTTGTAAAAGGATCATCTTTAAATTCAGAATAGTGGTATTTTCATTATTTTTCTGGAGACAAGTGAGATGAATGAAAGCCCAATTTAAAAATATGTTAAGTGATTATGTCGAATTCTCTGAGAGCTCACTTGATTAAGCAAGAACAAGTACACTTAATCAAGCTCACTTGATTAAGGCAACAATGAATTTTTTTTTACAGTTGATGCTTAGTAATAGGCTTTTCCTAAATCTTTCTAAGGCCAAGAGAGTTTTCACTTTGAAAACAAGATTTGAAAAATCTTAAAGACATGATATGACTAAGGTAAATTTCAATCTTTATATTTATTAGAAGAAAATGTGTTCTTACAGAGCTCACTGGGAGTATATAGGTATAAGCCAAAAGTTAGTGAAGTCCTAGTACTTTACAAAGTTCTAATTTGGGCATTTTGCCAGACAATATTTCCCTTTATTTTTATTAATTTTAATTTTTTTTCTCTTTGAATAGTAAGTTCAAGGAAGTTAATTTGGAGGGAAATAAGAAGTTTCCTTATGATTCCTACATGCTTTGTGACTTTTCAGAGAGATGAATGTGTATATTTATGGATATTATTTTTTTTCTTTTTTCTTTTTTTATTGGTTGTTCACAACATTACAAAGCTCTTGACATATCATATTTCATACATTAGATTGAAGTGGGTTATGAACTCCCAATTTTATGGATATTATTTTTAAGACTTGAGTTTTTCAAATTCCTATTCATAGGTAGGTCATATCTATCATTTATGTGAATTAGAGGTTATCAAGTTCATGAACAATTTTTTACTAAAAGTATATTGTATTTTGATAGAGTTCACTGAGTCCTACACATTAATACTATGACATTATTTACAAGCAATGACCAATTATTAAAACTCAGACCTTGGGGCTGGGGATGTGGCTCAAGCAGTAGCGCGCTTGCCTGGCATGTGTGCAGCCCAGGTTCGATCCTCAGCACCACATACAAACAAAGATGTTGTGTCCGCCGAAAACTAAAAAATAAATATTAAAAAAAAAACTCAGACCTTGAGTGACTTGTAAACTGTTGTATATTCTGTTTGGCAATTTAATAAATGCAAGTGGGGTTGTACAGTTTACTTGTGAGTTCAGTGGATTTATTGATGGACTCCTACATTTATTTATGTTTCTATGTGGATCCTTTAGAAGAAAGCATCTAATTATTTCATCAGACTGTGAAATTAAAGAATTAATCATTTTATCATTTCTTTTTAGTCATACATAACTTTAGGATTCACTTTGACATAATTAAAAAGCATGGAATATAATTTGCTCTAATTTAGCCCCAAGTTTTTCTCCTTTCCTTCCCTTCTTCCCTCCCTCTGTTCTCTTCCTTGTATTCTACTGATCTTTCTGCTATTACTTTTTAGTTTTTTTTCTTTTTTTAGTTAGTTTCTTGTAAATATACATGATAGCTTCATTTTATCCAGTAATCCCTGAGAGTTCACTGGGATAATTGAAATGTGAACAAGTACACTTAGTGTGTACTTTAAATTGATATTATAACATTTAGCAAATGAAATCTTGTTTAGTGTATTTTAAAATTATTATCTTAATTGTACGAATTTAAAATTTTTTGCCTTACCATAATTATTACACATGACTATGGAGTACAGTTTGATAATTCATGTATATGATGTGTACTAATTAAATCAGGTAATTAACACTTCCATTTCCTTTTCATAACTTTTTTTGGGAGCCTTCTAGCCCCTTTCTTCTCGTTGTTTATAAAAATATTTATTAGGTTATTGTGAACTATAGTCCTACTCCCCACAGCGTTCTGTAGAACATTAGAACTTATTATTTCCATCTAATGGTGTTTAGGTACATGTTACCTAACCTTTCACCTTTCCCCATCACTCCCATTATTACTAGGCTCTAGTAATCACTAATATACCTTCCTATCAACCTTTTAACACCCATATATAAACTCACATATAAATGTGGAATTTGTATTTCTGCATTGGGTGACTTTATTTCACTTAGTATAATGTCCTCCATTTATGGCTGAGTGTTATTCCATTGTGTATATTTACCATATTTTCTTTATCCAATATTCATCCAGGTTGATTCAATATCTCAGCTTTTGTGAATGAATAGTCCAGTGATAAACATGGGCATGAAAGTATCCCTTTGGCTGGGCACAGTGGTGCAAACCTGTAATCCCAGCAGCTAGGGAAGCAGAGGCAGAAGGATAACAAGTTCAAAGCCAGCCTGAGCAATTTAGCAGGGCCTGAAGCAACTTAGCAAGACCATGTCTCAAAATGAAAAAAAAATTTTGAAGACTGGGGATGTGACTCAGTGATTAAGTGCCCCTGGGCTCAATTCCTGGTACTTCCCCCTCCCCAAAAAGAAAAGAAAGTATCCTTTAAATATGCTTATATAATTTCCTTTTGCTATATATACAGAAGTGGGAAGGTTAGATTATATTGTAGTTCTATTTTTAGTTTTTTGAGGAAGCTTCATATTGTTCTGACTAGTAAATGAGCTAATTTCCGTTAAGACCCATGGTGTTTAAGAGTTCCTTTCTCTTCACATACTCACCAATGTTTGTTATTTCGATAGAATTATATGAAAAATCTCTGTGTACATTATTCTACCTGGAATGTATGTGGTGTGCATTTAACTGCTGATTCAGTTATTTTAATGGAAGTAAGTTTATTTAATTTTGCTATTTTTCCTGCATCAATTTTTCTAGGACAGTCATCCTCATAAAGCTGTTCTTAGGGTTTTTATTACTATTAATCTTATTAGTCATTAATTATTTAATCTTATTTATTATTAATTATTAACATTTTCTATATGTTAAGTTTTCCAGTTTTTCATTCTGAATATTATTTGTGTTTTTCCTTGGTCACATTATTTTCATAAAGCTGTTTAGAGAACTTTTTTATTTATAATTATCTTTATTTTACCATTCTTACCAATGTATTTATTTTTGTCTTCATTATTTTCTTCCCTATAAATTATTTGGGTTTATTCTGTTGATGTAATTTAGTTTCTTGACTTCACACTTTTTTTCCAGATTGATTTATATATAAGTATTTAGAAATAGTTATTTCTAAGTGGCTCTTTGCATCTTCCCAAATTTGGTGTATGGTATTTGTCTTAGTTTTAGCCTTTTCCCACTGTGACCAAAATATCCAACAGGAACAACTTAGAGAAGGAAAAGTTTACTTGGGGCTCATAGTTTCAAAGGTCCATAGATGGCAGACTTCATTGCTCAGGGTACAAATTGAGGCAACATATCATGGAGGAAAGACAGTGGAGGAAAGCTGCTCAGCTCCTGGTAGGATCAGGATACAGAGAGACAGGTGGAAAGGAGCTGTAGCAGATGTATACTTTACAGGCATGCCCCCAGTGTCTTACCTCCTCCAGCCACACCCCACCTGCCTGTAGTTATCAGCTAGTCCTTTCAAACTAGGATGGATTGATTAGGTTATAGGTCTCAATCCAATCGTTGCCACCTCTGAGTATTCCTGCATTAACAGTTTTGGGGGACACCTAATATGTAAACCATAACAGTATTTTCATTACCACACAAGAAATATTTTCTGATTTTAATTATGAATGACTTTGCTCATGAGCTTTAAGTCTTATTTATTTGTTACTGGAGATTGAACCCAGGGCCCAGGGGTGTTCAACCACTGAGTTACATCCCTGCTGAGAGCCACAGCCAAGTCGGAATGGCCCCTGGCATTTTGCCAATAGTATTGGTTGAGAGGCGAGCCATTAAGATGATGACTTTTGAGTTCTCCAGGAGTTCCCGCAGGGATTCCTGAAGAGTTCGCATTGGTTGGGGAAGTGCCGGAGGAGGGATTTCCAGTTGGTGGTTCCTGGAGGAGCCGAATGGGTGGCGTTCAGGAGAGTTCCCGGGAGCGGGAGCGTTTGTGGAGTGTGCTGGTGGAGTTCAGAAATAAAGTTTGTTCCTGCTTCAGTGGCTTGTGATTTGTGCCCAGCCAGACTGCGGCACATTCCCAGATCTTTTTATTTTTTATTTTAAGATAGGGTCTCACTCAGTAGCTTAGGGCCTTACTAAGTTGCTGAGACCGACCTAGAATTTGTGATCCTTCTGCCTTAGCCTCCTGAGTCACTGGGATTACAGACATGTGCCACCAGGCCCAGCTGAATTTAAGTTTTAAAACTTTCCATGGGAGGTTTATGATCTTCAATTTAAATCAATGTTAAGAGATGTCTTTATAATATAGATGACTGGTATTCCCTTGAATTAGTCTGTGACTTAATATGTTTTAATCTTATTTAAATATTTTATATGCATTTTAAATAGGTGCATTTAAACTGTGGGGCATAGGGTTCTCTATATCTTTGGGATCTCTATATGTCTTTAAATCAAGTGTATTTCTTGAATTATTCTAATATTTCCTAGCTACTTTCTTTTTTTAGAATGATTCTCTTATTTTATTGTATTGTATTTTGTATTTTCTTCAAATAGGAAACACATTCACAATATAAAAAAGATTCATAGTGATTCCTAGCTACTTTAAGTTTGGTTGAGCAATCAATTACATAAATAGGTTGGGCATTTTAAAATCTCACATTAGGATTATTTATTTTTAAATCTGTTTGCTTTATTTTGAGGATATTTTATATAATTCAACATATGCTTGTGCCATTAGGACAATTTTTCTGCTTTTCATACAGATTTTATGATATTGATCTTCTGATAACTCATATTCATATATAATATCATACAAATATGTTTTCTATATCTGATTTTATCTTTCCTGTTTGTAATAGGCAGAATAATGGATCTCAGAGATGTCTGGATCCTGAACCTGAAACTATGTTAAGTAGCAAAAGGAATTAAGGTTGCAAATAGAATTAAAGTTATTA
The DNA here is from genome assembly GCF_045843805.1 of Urocitellus parryii. NCBI lineage: Eukaryota > Metazoa > Chordata > Mammalia > Rodentia > Sciuridae > Urocitellus > Urocitellus parryii. The sequence goes on along the minus strand of NC_135531.1, from coordinate 95,510,022 downwards.
ATCATATTTCCTTAAATAGGGAAATTTTCCTAGATTATCCAGTCCAATGTAATCCTGGGGGTCATTAAAATTGGAAGAGGCTGAGGAGGAGGAGAAAATGTGAATTTAGAACAAAGGTGTGGAGAGAGATGGTGTTACTAGCTTTGAAGATGGAGAAAGGAGATGTCTAGAATCTAAAAAAGGCAAGAAAACAAATTCTCCTCTAAAATCCCCATAAAGAAATGTAGCCTTCAGACACTTTGATTTTGGCCCTGTACGACTTGTGTAAGACTTCTGATCACAGAACTTTAAAGTGATACATTTGTGGTGTTTTAAGCTACCAAATTTGTAGTAGATTGTTCCATTAGTTAGTAAATTGATACACAGAGTCTTTAGGTTTGAGTTAATGTCTCTTGCAAGGAGAAGTTAGCTGAATTATGATATTTAATACAATGTGATATTTTTGTCTCTTTTAATAAATGTACCTTTTGCCTTTATTGTGATTACTGATACATTTGGGCCTACTTTTCTAATATTGTTTTGTATCCAATTTTCTGGGGTTTACCCCCTCCTTTTCTGTTCTGCTTTCTTTTTTTTATACCTTTATTTTATTTTTTTTATTTTTATGTTGTGTTGAGGATCAAACCCAGTGCCTCGCATGTGCTAGTCAAGTGGTCTACCACTGAGCCACAACCCCAGCCCCTCCATTTCTGTGTTCTATTGAATTAAGTTCATTTATTTTTATTCTAGTTGTTTGAAAGTAACATATCTCTTTTTTAAAATTCTAGATTCAGAGAGTCCATCATATTAGTCAGTTAATAGTACATTGTCAAGTTTGGTCCTTAAAGAAAACCTGTCAATTTATTACTTCATTTTCTTCTAACTCTTATCACTTTTATTTTTCTATTTCATTTATATGTAAATAAAATATGTATTCAGCCTAATGTGTTTAATATGTCCTTAAACAAATGTGGATATTAATAATTTTTTCATTATTTTGTCCCTGCAAAATATGTATTAATATTGAATGGATATTCATTTTAAGTTTCTTGTTACATTTCTAGTATTTTTTTATTTATTGGTTCTTTTTAGTTATACATGACACCAGAACCCATTTTGATGTAATTATACAAGCATTGAATATATCATATTCTAGTTAGGATTCCATTCTTATGGATGTATATGGCGATGAGATTCATTGTGTCATTTTCATATATATACACATAGGAAATATATGTCAGATTCATTGCACTGTCTTTCCTTTTCTTATCCCCTCCTTTACCTCCATTCCCATTGTCTAATCTAGTGAACTTCTTATTTTTAGTGTGTGTGTGTGTGTGTGTGTGTGTGTGTGTGTGTATGTATGGTGCTGAGAATTGAGCACTGGACCTTATGCGTGTGAGGCAAGTACTCTGCCAACTGACCTATATCCCCAGTCCCACATTTAATGAACTATTCTTCCCTTTACCCATACCCATTATGGCTAGCTTCCACATATCAGAGATATTGTCTTTCCTTACTTTTGCTCATTTGAGCTCCAAGTTTCTCAAAGTGGTGTATCATCTTAATTGCTGATTATTTCTTTCAGCATTTGTTGGTTAGTTGATTATTTATCTTGAGGCTATTTACTGGGTATATTTTTTAAGATTGTTATGTTTTGTATCAGTTATTGTACTTTTGGGGGGTGCTGTACCAGGGATTGAACTCAGGGGCACTCAAACACTGAGCCACATCCCCAGCCCTATTTTGTATTTTATTTAGAGACAAGGTCTCACTGAATGCTTAGCACCTTGCCATTGCTGAAGATGGCTTTGAATTTGTGATCCTCCTGCCTCAGCCTCTTGAGCCTCTGGGATCACAGATGTGTCCACCATATCTGGCCAATTATTGTACTTTTATGCCTAATATTTCCACTTTTAAAAACTGTTTATAGTTCTTGTTTCGGTAGCTTATTTCTTTCCTTAAGTGTCTTATGCTTATTTTAAATTTGTTATTCAATACTTATAATATCTCAGTTCTAATAGTAACTGTAATAGTGTATTTTAAAGGAGGTATGCTTTCAGATGTTTTCATTTGTGCATATTAATTATACAGAATGGTGGTTTTTATTGTTGCATGTTCATATGTGTTTAAAAATATAATTTGATCAGTTTAACTTCTCAATACCTCCCCAACCCTTTCCTCCTCCTTCCCCTGATCCCCTTCCTTTAAGAAAAATGGATGGAACTAGAGACCATCATTTTGAGCAAAACAAGTCAGACTCAGAAAAACATTGTATGTTTTCTCTCAAATATATTGTGTATCAGATATTCTTCATGATAATATATATATTGAAGAGAAATGAGCTAGATCTAGTCTTTGTAGCCAGGATAAGACTTAGGAAAGCAGAGAGAATGCATTCTTGAGTGGAAATACCAAGTACCAGAAAACCCCAGTAAGCCATTACTGTCTCACAGCCCCTTATCAAGAAGTCCTTCATGTTTGAACTTCCATTTCCCCCCCTCACCCAGGAAGAAGCATCATATGAAGGAATTAGTGTAAATTATAATTCACTAATTATATTGTTTGAGAAAGGAAAATGAGGGGGACATGAATGTCCAAGGCTAGTTAGGTCTACAGCTACCTAATGTAAATCGTAACCCAAGCAGAGTTTCTTCATTGCCTTGATTTTTACCATTGCTAACAACTATACCCATGATCTGAACTATTGTCTCTTATTTCCAGTCAACAGGTAGGCATTCATTGTCCAAAGCCAAAGGTAGGAGATTTATTTTTAATTTATCATATTATGGACATTATAACTTCCCTCCTTCCCAGGTTGCAGCCTTCATCAAGCCTTTAGTATGCTAGTATGAAACAGCCTTCAGCCTTCCTAGGAGTTTCTTAGGGTTTCCCCATTATTTCCCAGACACTGTAATGTTTTGATATATTGTTCTTTCACACTGATATAGAAGAAGGGTATCTTCAGCCCATGCTAATTTGCTATCTTATCAAGAACCAGAACTAACTAACTTCTCCATCATTTCTAACTTTATTTCTGGAACCTCTATTGGTACTATATTGAAGTTTTTCAATCCATATTCCATGTCTTATGTGGCATTTTTGAAACCTGGCTCCATAGTTCGGTATGGTGGTACACACCTGTAATCCCAGTAATTTGGGAGGCTGAGGCAGGAGGATCACAAGTTCAAGGCCTTAGCAACTTAGTGAGGCCCTAAGCAACTTAGTAAGACCCTGTCTCAAAATAAAAAATGGGCTAGGGAGGTAGCTTAGTAGTGAAGCACACCTGGGTTCAATCCCTAGAATAAAAAAAAAAATCATGATCCCAAAATTCTTTAACATTCCTCTATTCAATTCTGTGTCCTTTTCACTAATCTTGTTTCTGTGATTGCTTGACCAGTAGAAACTATAGTGAAAGTGATGCCGTTTTTGGATCCCAGCCTCCATGTAGTAAAGAAACCCATGCCACCTAAGTAAGACACATGCAAATTTTTTTGGAAGTGTTCTCTTTGATTGCCAGCAGCAGTCATGTAAGGGAAGTCACCCCCAGATGACACAAGTTCATAACCACTTTGTCATCCCTAGCCTTTCAAGTTTTCTAGCCGAGGCCTTATGCATCATAGAGGCTTATCTGAATTCCTGATACACAGTGTCCATAAACATAACACAGTGGCTGTTTTATGCCTCGGGATTTGGTGTGGCTTACCACATAACCGAAGACAAGTTTAATGTCTTTAACTACACTTTCATAATTTTTATATTATCTGTGATGTTGACGAATTCCTTAGTTATATACCAGTTTGTTAATTTGTCTTTCAATAGTTTCAGACCTAAATTTTATGCCATCTGCTGAAGTGTTATTACTATGAACATGTTTCATTTCTAAAATTTCTTGTTGGCTGTCTTTATTTGTTTACTTCATAATTTATAGTTATTTTTATGAGTGTAATGTCTTAATTCATTTTTGCAAGCATCTTAAACAGTCTTTGAATGTTTTTCTCAGCTTTTTCATCACAGATCAAAAGACCTGGCAAAAACAACTTAGAGGATGAAAAGTTTCTTTTGGGCTCATGGTTTCAAAGGTTTAGTCTATGGTTGTCTAACTACATAGTTCTGGGCTAAAGGTGAACCAGAACATCATGGTGGAAGGGCATGGCTGAGGAAAGCAGCTCATGATAACCAGAAAGCAGAGTGAGAGCTCTGCTCACCAGGGACAAAATATAAACCCTAAAGTCATATCTCCAGGTACTTACTTCCTCCAGTTACACCCTCCTTGCCTATAATCACCACCAGTTAATCCGTATTAGTGTATTAATCCACTGATTAGGCTTTAACTCTAATAATCTAGTAGTTTTATCTTTAAAAGTCTTACACTGTCTTATACATGAACTTCATATTTAAAACATAGCAAGTGGTACTCTTAAAAACTGTTATTTTCTACTTCCTTCCTCTCCTTACCTTTGTTCATCTCCTACACCATTTGAACATGGTCTAGAATTATGTCTTATAATAATGATTTAGGTTTCTTAGCCATTATGATACCAGAAATAGTATATATGACTTCATTGATCTTGTTGACCACAGAATTTTCTAGCCTTCTTGGGTCTGTAACATATTAATAAATAGCTTCAAGAATCTCCAGCAAATGGTTTTTCAGCCTTCTAGTATGAACAAGAAAGACCTTCCCCCAGTTCCATCCCCTAAATAGTGACTGTAGCTTTTATTCTCCATCTTTCATAGAGAATATTTTGTTCCTGAGAGCCCATAATACTCAGACTAATGGCATCCAATGTCAGATTCCCATCCTATATCTCAGAAATCCAAGGGTTTCAACCTTACTATTTTATCTGTTCCATTTCTGTTTTGCATTATTTAATTTTCTGTTTTTATTTGTTATCTATAATTTCTGTGTGTAGGGCAGAGTGTGGTACACAGATGCATACATTTATTTCACAAGCTTGATCAAAGAACCCTTAGTTATTCTCACCTTTAAGTCCATGTCAATGTTTTATAAACATAAAATATACCCAAGTAATATTATTAAAAATGGTACCTAGATTTGGAAATTAAGTCAAACTTTTGGTTGAAGAATGTACAATTAATCTCACTCTGAAAATATTAAATTCTGTGGAAAGCAAAAGTGTATTCAGGAAAATTATATATGGAAGAATTTTGCTTCTATGAGACAATTTCATTTTGAATAGAAAAAACATAAAAAATTAATGTTTATTTATTTTTAGGAGAATTACATAAAATCTGACAAACCAATTACATTTCTTACATATCTGTATGTTTGATTTCAGTATATAAATTTATTTTAAATGACAACTGTATTATACATGGCTTATAAATATATAAACACATCTGCATAACATTTTAAAATTTTCATTGTTTAATGTCTAGTAGTTTTATACCTGTAATTAAAATTTGAAATCACGTCACTATCTTTTACTTTAAAGTTAAAATATTCATTGTTATTAAATTTTAACAAGATTAAAGAAATTTATGCTTGTTTAAAATAATGTAACATAGGGTTTAAAAAGTACTAATTTTGATTCAAGGTATTCTATGTGGCTACTTCTAGTCTTAAAAGTCACTCTTATCTTGAGCTGAGGTTGTGGCCCAGAGGTAGAGCGCTTGCCTACCATGCATGAGGCACTGGGTTTGATCATCAGCACCACATAAAAATAAAATAAAGATATTGTGTCCACCTGTAACTAAAACATATTTTTTTAAAAATCACTTTTCATCTCAGATAAAAGGGTTTGTTGAACAACAAAATAAATGATGATATACTGGATCATAACACCAATACTAAAATATATATTAATGAGTCCATATATAAAGAAGTAATAACTGAGTAAGTGTGGGAGAAGACACAATTATTCCTTATTGAAGAAAAACTAATGTAAATGAATCAGGAAAACAGAAAATCACCATTAGAATGCCCCAATATTAACTGCCGCAGTAAATAGCCAGCAGTGGATATTAAAATTATGCAAAAACATGACATTTACAAAGTTTCAAAGTATCTTCCTCCAAGCATTTATTAATTACAATGAGAGAAATAGTAACTAATAGTGGAGAAGCTTGGCAGACGTTGTCTTAACCAAGAGTTCAAGATTAACATCACCTTAGGACGGGGATGTAGTTTAGTGATAGAGTGCTTGCCTAGCATGCATGAGGCACTGGGTTGGATCCCCAGCACCTCAAAAAAAATTGAAATCATCTTAATATTGAGCTATACACACTTAAAGATGGTTAATAGAGTAAATGTTTGTTGTGTTTTTGCAATAAAAAATATCACCAGTATAGTGACATATCGATATCATACACCTGCTGATAATATGCTCTAAGGACACAACATTTCTGTAGTTTTCTTCCTAATAAAACCTAATCCAAGCCTAATCATGAGAAAACAAAAAACAATGCCAAACTGAGAGAGATTTTACTGATAACTGACCTAGTACTCTTCAAAAGCCTCAAAGTTATGAAAGATAAGGAAAGACTAAGGAACTATCACAGATAGTAGAGACTCAGGCTATAAAACAACTGGATGTACTATGAGATCCAGGATTGGATCTTTGAACAGAAAAAGGACACAGGGGGATAATAGTGAAATCTGAATAAAGTCTGTAGCCTAATAAAATTTTACCAGTGTTAATTTCTTAATTTTGATGATTGCACTATCGTTATGTAAGGAGTTAATATTAAGGGAAGCCAAACAAATATATAGGAACTCTTAAGCTTAAGTATTTTTGCAATTTTATAAGTCTAAAATTACAATTAAAAGTTTTGTAAAGAGTTTAAATTCTCCTGTAGAAATGTAGGCCTATATGCCAAACTTTAAAAAGGCAATTGAAGCAATTTGCCTAAGCAACATAGATACTTTTAATTTTTTAAATATCAATCATTTTGTATAAGACACTCTTCAAGGCTCTTGGCTTACAACTTTAAATAAATACAAATAGTTCTGATGTTACTTGACATATTGGCAAGAATAATTGTTCTAGTTATTTCCATTCTTTAATTTGCTTGTGGATACCTGGACTTAATCTCAGCTTGTGTGCCTCATCATATCATATTCACTTCAATGATACAGAGATTTTCATAGTTTTTAATTTTCAGGTACAATAGGAATTTTCATGGGAACTTGAAATCTAGATAAAAATTAGATTAGATCATCATTTAATCCAGTATTCAAATATGAACTCAGTGACAATATTTTCACTAGTTTAATGCAAAAATAAGAAAAAGACAAAACTTTCACAAAACTCCATATATTTTGTATTTAAAGAATGGTTTTTGTCATGAGATTATTGTCTTCCCGTTTATATTGAAATTTTATTTCCATTTTGTAAAATTATACAAGCATGCTGATCTTATTCTATTATTTTATGCAAAATCATGATATTTACAAAGTTTCAAAGTATCTTCCTCCAAGCACTTATTAATTACAAGGAGAGAAATAGTAACTAATAGTGGAGAAGCTTGGCAGACATTGTCTGCCAAGACAATTCTTATGGGTGGTGGGCACAATGATAGGTTTCACTTAGGTATTTTCATATGTGTACACAGGAAAATTATATTAGATTTATTCTATTGTCTTTCCTATTCCTAAACCCCTTCCTTTCCTTTCATTCCCTTTAATCTACTGAACTTCTTTCTCTCCCTCCCCCCCTTTATTGTGGTTTAACTTCCACATATCAGCAAAAACATTCAACCTTTGTTTTTTGGAGATTGGCTTATTTCACTTACTGTCATGTATAACTAAGAAGAACTGGTAAAAAAAAAAGTAAGAAGCACATAAACACAAAATCAAACTGCAGAAACTGGAAAGACCATATAAAGACCATACAATGAAATAATTTTCTATAAAGAATCAACACTGAGAATATTAGTTGACTTATCACTTTTAATTGTGGACACAGGAAAAAATGAAATAAAATGTATCTTCAAAATGTAAAACAAAAGTTATTTATGAAATAATGGTGGTATGAAATAACAGGTCTTATTTCATTTAACATGGAAAAAATAAATCTGTGTTCCCTTTCCACTGTTTGTGTTTGTGTGTGAATTAATGTTTTATGAAATTCAAAGTCTGAAAATCACTGCTCCATGTAATTTTCTTTCCTTATCCTTGACATTAAGACAGGCTCTATTTATCATTGAATATAATCAAATACAAGTAGTTGGGTAGCTCTTATTTAATCATGTTTTAGTAAGTAATTACAGCTTTTCTACAAAATTAATTCTATGTTCTTTTTCTCTTAAAGTCTCTGATTTCAGCCTTCCCTAACTGATCTTAATCCAAATACACTAGAACACTATTTTGTTTTGTGCAAGAAAGATCTTTACTGCAAATGAGTAGGATTGTAACACAATTTATGGAAAATATTTAATAATAAAAATTGTTGATATTCTGCATTTGCTTCATCTATTCTCAAAATATTAAAGAAAACACTGAAGGCAACAATAGGTTACACCAATTCTGTCCTATGCATCTCCAACATTTAAGAAATAACAGCACTAAATTTTAGTATATTTCTGGTTACTAAGTCTATAGTCGTGTGGTGACATTAGGTATGAGTCATAAATCCAAAATGAAGCATATATTAATAAAGATGATATGTATTAATAAATGTATGTTTGAGAATTATTTTAAGAATACTACTCTGTAATTCCAGGTACAAATATTTTACCTTCCTGTAAGACTGGAAGAAGATGTGTCCTGTATTAAATAAGGTATAAAATTAAAATCTCATTAAAGCTAACTTAATTTTCAAGCCAGAGTGTAATATTGGTTCTGTTGATGTTTTGATATTGGCTTTTCTTTTAGAATAAGAGGGCGCAAGAGCTTATGAAGGAAAAATAATGATCAAAAAGACTAACTTGTTTACCTACTCCATCTACTTTTATGAATGATGTACTGGAAATACCTTTTTTTCTCATTTTTAATATCATCACTTGAGAATACTCACAGAGGAAAATGACTTGCAATCAAATTTGGTACTACCTGAAAATATATCTTTTAAGGCCACTTAATTGGTATTAATGAGCTTTTTTCTTTTAATGCCTTTTTATTTTTTTTAGTTCTACAAATTATAAAATAATTTAAATATTCTATAGCCTTAATTGCACAAAATAAATGTTCTATAGCACTTACGACAGCAGTCCTAATTTATTTTTATCCTCATTCACCCTTCATTTCCCTTATTCAAATAACTGCTCTTTGATAAGGCAAGGATAGACATCTGGATATGAAAGAAAGACTTGAGATTTACTTAAAACTTCAAACAACCATTAAGAAATCAATGTCTAAATTTAAAAATTAATTAAATTAAAAAATTAATTCTGGAGTACATTCCTGAACTGAATCTCTTTATATCAGAATTACCCTTCCTTCCCATCTTGGTAATCTGTGAAGACCACTATTGGCTAGGCATTTTCATGATTATGAATGATGACATGCAAGATGTTGGTTCAAAGATGGTCCCTATCAGGGACAAAAATCTAGAAATTTCTGAGTAATAAACTATATCTCTTTGTCAAACATGATTGCTTCCTGATATATCAAAACTGGAAGCTTGTTACCTATATATGTACAACCTTTCTACTGGAAAATAAAGGCAAAATAAGGGCTATCCTTATAGAATTAAGTATTGCAATGAATCTCATGGGGGAAACAATGTCTCATTCATTATTTGCCTGTTTGAGGAGATAAAAATGATGTCCCTGTCACATATGTTCTTACAGATGGTGACATTCCTTCAAACAGTTCCAAACAGGATTACAGATATATGAACTAGAGATCAGGATAACTATTTTGTACTAAGTAAGTTAAGCCTCACTCTGGGTTTCTCATTTTCAGCAAACTTGGTACTCTTCTGTCTGCTAAAACTGTAATCTACTACCATTTTTGTTTCAGTGAGGATAGGAGAGCTTTGCATACCAAGTATAGAATTGTGTTTCACTTCTGTTACTAAGGGCTATTACTATGAGCTACATATAGTCATCAGATACCTGGGTATGGTCCTCTGACCCCCGAGACCTATTCCTGTTAGAATCTGTTGGTAAACTGGATCTGTCCTCTGTTCTTACCTCTCCAGAGGCATGAGGGAAAGGAAAATTGGGCATAAAGCGCTTAAGAAACCGGAACTCACTATTGCCAGTGCCAGTGGCTGAGCATATTTCATATGTACCAGGCCGAGATAAGGATCCATTGCCTTCTCCTTGTACCAAGTTGTTAGGGAAGTTACAGTCATCATAGAAATGCTCTTGAATTGTGAATGTGTCTCTATGTTTAATCTTCTGGTAGATGTGAATAATAAAGATCACTGTAACAGAGAGAAGAAACAGAAAGGAAAGCACAGACAGAGAAATAACCAAATATTTAGTGGTTGAGTTTACCTTCTTAGAATGCTTGGATGGATCCCAGAACCTCAGATAAGGCTCTGAAAAGCCATCTACCAGCAGGATATTCAGTGAGGCAGTAGTGGAAAGAGCTGGTTGGCCATGATCTTGAACAAGAATAGTCAGTTTCTGCATCATGGGGTCTCTCTCAGATATCTGCCTCAATGTTCGGATTTCCCCATTTTGTCGCTGAACAGAGAATAACCCAAGGTCGGTGGCTTTAAGTAGATGGTATGAAAGCCAAGAATTTTGACCTGAATCACCATCAACAGCCACCACTTTGGTCACCAGATAGCCTGCCTCTGCAGATCTGGGCACCAGGTCATTGCAGGGCAAAGTGCCATTCTGCAGTGGGTACAAGATCATTGGACGGTTGTCATTGTCATCCAGAACAACCACTCTGACAGTAACTTGGCTACTCAGTGTCAGGAAGCCCCCATCAGTTGCCTTTACCACAAACTGAAAATCTTGAATGGCTTCATAATCCATAGTTCTCAAAGCATACAGCTTCCCATTATCTGAATTTATGGAGATGTAAGCAAAAACTGATAGATCCCCACTTTTTGGAGGCAACAGAGAATATGTCACTTGGGCATTCTCACCCAAATCTAGATCCTCAGCATGGACTTTACCAATAAAAACTGCAGGGCTGTTGTTTTCTCGAACAGTCAAGACATAGGAATCTTTCTGAAACATTGGAGGATTGTCATTAATGTCAGATATTAGCACCTCTATCACAGTCTCTGTGGACAGGTTGGGTGGTCCTGTGTCCATGGCAACAATAGTGATATTGTAGCCTGAGACATCCTCACGATCCAAGCTTTTGTCAGTCACCAGTGAATAAGAATTTCGGAATGTAGGTTTGACTACAAAGGGAAGGTCTTCTCTGAGGAAGCAAGTGATTTTTCCTCCCACTCTGATGTCCCGATCTCTTATAGTAAAGAGGGCCACCACAGTCTGTAGTGGCGAGTCCTCAGGCAGAGGGCTAGACACAGAGGAGACCATCACTTCAGGAGGATTGTCATTTACATCCATCACTTCCACCAGAACTTTGCTGTGGGCAGAGAGTCCTCCTCCATCCGTAGCTTGAACGTCAATGTCATATGTTTCTGTAGCTTCAAAATCTAGTGGCTCTCGGAGCCGAACCTCTCCAGTATGAGAATCAATCTGAAATGTCTGGAGAATTGCTTCTGGGTTTTGAGCTAAAGAGTAAGTTATCTCCTTGTTGGTGCCCTCATCTAGATCCGTGGCAGTCACTGTAGCCACCAAAGAACCATTGGAGCTATTCTCTGGTACCTGAGCACGATACACCAATCGTGAGAACTGGGGCACGTGGTCATTGACATCCAGAACCACCACGCGGATGTGTGCAGTGCCAGACTTGGGTGGGGACCCGCCATCCACCGCAGTAATTGTTAAGTTAACTTCAGCCTGTTCCTCTCTATCCAGGGGTTTATCCAGCACTAGCTCGGCATATTTGGGCCCGTGGCTCCGGAAGCGGGTGTGCAGGTGAAAATATGCGTTGGTGCTTAGGGTGTAGTTTTGGAGACCGTTGAGGCCCACGTCCAAATCCTGGGCGCTCTGCAGAGGAAAACGCGAACCCAAAGGAGTGCTCTCCGGAATCTTTAACAGTGGTTCCTTGTTTTGAAAACTTGGGGCATTGTCATTGATATCAAATACCCTGACTTCCACACGGAAGGACTGCAGCGGCTCTCCCAGGACAATTTCAAAGTGCAGAACGCATGGGTCAGCTTTGCCACAAAGTGACTCCCGATCCAATTTTTCCTTCACGAACAAATCTCCGGTCTTGCGGTGGAGCCGGAAATGCAACTTGTTGCCCTCAGAAACCAGCCTCGCCCCGCGCGCAACCAGCTTCCCTACCTCCAGCCCCAGGTCCTTAGCCACATTGGCTACAAACGAGCCGCTCTCCATTTCCTCTGCCACCGAATAGCGGATGGTGGCTGCATCCCCCACAGATACACACAAAAAAAGGAAAAGAGTCGCCACTTGCCTGTTTTGCAAAGATTTTCTGCTCGCAACCGCCATTAGTTCCCACAAATGCATTCCCTGCAGCCGCCGCCACCTGTTGAGAATATACTTTCACTTTTCCGCAACAGGCTCCTTCAACAGGGCTCGCCGCTTTACTAATCTCTAATCGCAACGCCACCAAAGGCTCGCTGAACTAGTACACTGTTTTACACTGGGAAAAAAAAAAAACAAAAACACAACTTTGCTTTGAGCAACCCGACACTCCAGTCTATCCAATGTATTAATAGATATGTTCTCATTCCGGAGAGTTGGGCAGAGGTTGGAAGTTTGTTGCCAAAGCAACGGTAGACTCGCCTGTTAATCCCCTTTCAGGGGAAAAAAAAGTCCTTGGGAATTGAGAAGCCAATGAGGATGTTCGTTCAAGCTGACGTCACTGTATTTGCTAGCCAGCTGGGGCCACTGCAGCCTTGGACAAACAGGGATCGCTTTAAACTATATGTGCACGCTTCACAGTCCTCCCAGAGACCGAGCAAATAGCAAAAAGGACCCTGCGGTGTCTTCTGGAGCTCAAACAAAATGTATTAGGCAGCAGAGGTATCCAGGAGACAGCGGCAGACGTGAGGGAGAGCAGGAAAGAATGGAGGAAAAAGTCAGTAGGCAAAGAAAAGGGGAGAGGCAGACGTCCTTCAGGAACCTGAGGTCCAGTGGATATACTGAGAAGGGAGTAAGACAACTGGCCTCAGATCCATTCCTTGCTCCAGAACCCTCAAATACTTAGGAAGCAGCTTGTTGCTTGTCACTTATGATTATTATGGCACTAATATTTATTAGGTATGTTTTCTATGTACCAACACTTTGTTAAAGTGATTTACAGGTATTATTTAATTCAATCCTTGCAACAAGTCTACAAGGAAGACATTCTTAAAAAAAAAAAAAAAAAAGACCAGAAAACAGAAATAGGAACAATTATGTCACACCCTATGGTCCCTTACTTTGTAAATGTTAGAGATAAAATTCAATTTAATTTTGTCTGACTTCACATTTCTATACTTTAATCAATATATTACTGTTTCCCAGATAATTCAATAAGCCAAATGAGGAAACCATATGAAGAGGAATATTTGGCTTTGGATTTCAAAACAGAAAAATTAGCCCCAATTCCCTCCCATTACTTTATTTGTTTTATATGTTTTTAATTAAATTATTATTTATTCTATTTTGTTATATATGATGGCAGATTGCAATTTATTTCATATTAAACATAGCACAATTTTTGTTTTTTAAATTGATTTTATTTTTTTAAAATACATGACAGCAGTGGAATGCATTACAATTCTTATTACACATATAGAGCACAATTTTTCATATCTCTGTATATAAAGTATGTTCATGCCAATTCATGCCTTTATACAGTACTTTGTTTTTTGCATTACAATTCTTTATATATATGTGTGTATTTATATATATATTATTGGTAGTTCAAAACATTACAAAGCTCTTGACGTATCATATTTCATACATTAGATTCAAGTGGGTTATGAACTCCCATTTTTACCCCAAATACCGATTGCAGAATCACTGCATTACAATTCTTAATACGCATATATACCACAATTTTTCATATCTCTGTTTGTATATAAAGTATGTTGACACACAATTCAAATCTTCATACATATACTTTGTATAATGATGTCCATCACATTCCACCATCCTTGCTAATCCCCTGTCGCCTCCCTTTCCCTCCCACCTCTCTGCCCTATCTAGAGTTCATCTAATCCTCCCATGCTGTCCCTCCCTACCCCACTATGAGTCAGCCTCCTTATATCAGAGAAAACATTCTGCATTTGTGTTTTAGGATTGGCTAACTTCACTTAGCATTATCTTCTCTAACTCCATCCATTTACCTGCAAATGCCATGATTTTCTTCTTTTTTAATGCTGAGTAAAATTCCATTGTGTATATATGCCATATTTTTTTATCCATTCATCCACTGAAGGACATCTAGGTTGGCTCCACAGTTTAACTATTGTGAATTGTGCTGCTATACACATTGATGTGGCTGTGTCCCTGTAGTATGCTGTTTTTAAGTCCTTTGTGTATAGACCGAGGAAAGGGATAGCTGGGTCAAATGGTGGTTCCATTCCCAGATTTCCAAGGAATCTGCATACTGCTTTCCATATTGACTGCACCAATCTGCAATCCCACCAACAATGCATGAGTGTGCCTTTTTCCCCACATCCTCGACAACATGTATTGTTGTTTGTATTCTTGATAGCTGCCATTCTGACTCGAATGAGATGAAATTTTAGAGTCCATTACTTTATTTTTAACAGATGAAGAAACTAAGGTCCCAAATGATGAAGTCTATTGACCAGTTCATTCAGCTCTTCATAATAGAGTAAGAACTAGAACTTGTCTTCTGACACTCTGTCTCATGCTCATTATTCAAAGCATTTGATTTCTTATTTGCGGTCATCATTTCAATCCTAGATACTATACAAATAATGTCATATAAGATAAGCCAAAATCATATTTTTCAAATGAGATCAAAGTGAATGAAAACGAAGTATACAAAATATTAACGACATCCTGACATGAAGGAGTTCATGGAACCCCTCAATCTATCAGATATCTTAACACTTGCTTAAGTGTATGTTTTAAACTATTTAGTTTTGCCTCAAAATTATATCTAAAGCAGATAATTCTTTGAATCTAGTCTCTTTCCCTCATTATTTAGCTCAATGTGAGATTGATGTTGTGTTTAGCTCTATTTGATTCACTTTCATTACCACTTTATAGAATTCCTGTGTGTATTGTCAGTGTCCTTCAACAAAGACCATCATTAACACCTGTATTTGAACAAAGTTGTATTGACTGATTTACTACAACAGGGTAAACTACACACTATAGTAGATAATGAGGCATCTAAATAAGAAAGTTATAATAAAGAACATAATGGTATTTGGTTTTATATTTGGTGGTTTGGAAGAGATTTGAAGTAGGACTTTGCTCCAGATTGGATACTGTCATAAGTTAGGTTAATTCTATGGTGGTATATTAATAATTCTTATGCAGAAGATGAAGCAAACAGGGCAAGACTAACATTTTTACTGGCAAATAAGTTAGTTACTAATATTGGACAGGATAGAGATGTTTGGTCATTTCTATGGATTGGATTATGCCCTTTTTGTCTGTATTTAGACAAAATTGTGGGGTGTTCATTTTTTCTCTTAACCATCACCATAGTAAAGTAACATTTCCTGATGTTAGTGAAACTAAAATTATTTTTGTTCAATAGAACACTATGGCCTGTCACTGAATATAAAGCCAACTCCTGGACATCGAAGTTCATTTACCCATTCTATTATACTATATTATATATATATAATTTTGTGAACATGTATACACATTTTGAAGGGGGAAAGTATATACCTAGAAGTTACCCTGATGTCATAAGGTATGTTCTTTTTCAGCTTTACCTGGTATTTCCAAACTGCTTTCTAAAAGGTTATATCAATTATACTGTCATCAGGAGTGTAAATTCTAATTGTTCACATTCTTTCAAACACTTTGTGTCTTGGTCTTTTTTTTCTGTCGTTAATAATACAATAACACAGATAGGGTAATTTATAAAGAAAAGATGTTTGAGTCATAATTCTAGTTCAAGGTCAAGGAGTCACATCTGGTGGTGAACAACCTGCTGGCAGAGTTCTGGGCAATGCAGAGATCACACAGCAAGAGAAGCAGAAAGTAAAAGCACATCTGTTCTAAATTGGCTCCTTTTTAAAATCTCAAGACCTACCTACTCTTGGAATAATCCATTAATCTATTAATCTCATGAATAACCTCCTAAAAGTTTCCTGTGGTCCTACCTCTTAATATCTTATAGTGAGGATTGCATTCTTTTAAATTTTTTCTTTAAGTTTTTTCTTTTATTAGTGCAGTACATCTGTAATAATAGTTGGGTTCATTTTGACATAATCATACAGGCATGGAATTTGATTTACTCTCTGGTACTCCCCCTTTCCTTTCTCTCCTCCCCCAGGAAGAGAAGAGGATAGTATTTCAACATGACTTTTGCAATGAACAAGCCATATTCAAATCATGGCAATTTACCTTACTAGTCTTCTAAAATTCTACCCATCCTGGTGACTGTAAGTGTTCAGATCTCATTGTTTAGTTTGCATTTCTCTGCTTATTAACTACTGGTGAGGTAGAGCACTATTTAATACATTTTTCATCCATTTACTTATCTTTTTATTTTTTGGAAGTTTCTGCTCAATTGCCTTTGCCCATTTTTTCAAAACTCAAAATAAACATTTAGTGGTCTGTGAAATGCAAATCAAAACTACACTGAGATTTCTTCTCACTTCAGTTAGAATAGCAATCATCAAGAATACAACTAACAATTCCCTTGGCCAGTGTTTGTCTTTTTTCCTATTGATTTGTATTAGTTCTTTTTATATTGTGAATTTGAGTCCTGAGTATTTCTTTACAAGTTAGAGAAGAGGCATATTTATATATAGTCAATATATGTGTACAGAGAATAACCTTAATCAATTTGGATAGAGAAAATATAGAGTATAAGACCCACTTATGTTATTTAGTACCATCAAAAAAAGGAGTTTTGGAAAGAGAAATATTTATTCCAGTGATTCACAGTTATGCAGAAGCTTCTGACCTCTTAGGGAAACTTAATAAATCAATTTCCACATAATTCATTTAAAAAACATAAATTAAGCTAAATGTGATAGCACATAACTGTAATCCCAGATAGAGAGGCTGAGACAAGAGGATCATAAGTTTGAGGCTAGCCTGAGCATCTTAGTGAGATCCTGACTCAAAATTTAGAAATGGTCTGGGGATTTAGCTCAGTGTGAGAGTACTTGTCTAGCATGTGAGAGCCCCTGAGTTTGATCCCTTGTACTCCTCCCCCACAAAGCCCCATATATTAAAAAAATACATGGCTCAATCCCAGCACCAAAAAATATATAAACTGACAAACAAGAAATGCTGCTTTTTCTACTGGACAGCAAAGGAAACAATTAAAAACATGAATGGAGAGCCTACAGAGTGAAATAAAATCTTTGCCAGCTACACTTCTGACAGGAGATTAATATTCAGAATACACACACACACACACACACACACACACACACATACATACATAATGGAGTTTTATTCAACCATAAAGAAGAATTGAATCATGTCATTTCCAGGAGAATGTATAGAACTGGAGAATATCATGTTAAGATGATATAAACCAAACTCAGAAAGTCAAGGATTAAATGTTTTCCGTCATGTGGAGGCTTGAGAGAAATAAGTAATTTTTTTTTAAAAGGGAATCTTATGAAAATAGGAAGGAGGAAAATGGAATAAAGGAAGGGTATCAAGAGGGAAGGAGGAGGGATGGGAAAGGGGAGGAACTATGGAATGAAACTAACCAAATTACACTATGTGTGTATGTATGAATATATCACAATGAATTTCACATTTATGTATAAATATAACACACCAATTAAAAATAAACCAGTAGATGGAAGACCAACATAATAGAGATAGAGGACCAGAGGTGGAAGGAGGGGAGAGAAGAGGGGATTACTGGGGATTGAAATGGAGTAAACTGTTATATGCATTCATGAATATGTCAAACCCCACAATTATATAAAACTATAAGCCACTACTAAAAACAAAAACTTCTTTTAAAAAAGAATGCAATATATTGTTATTAACTATGGTTACTATGTAGCATAATAGATCTCTTGAACTTATTCCTTCTAACTGAAATTGTGTGTCCTTTGACAAACATATCCCCAAACCGCTGCTCCCAGCTAAGCTCCTGGTGATCACAGTTCTACTCTCAAGTTCCATGAAGTTAACACTTTAATATTTCACATATGAATGAGATTGTGTAATTATCGAAAAGATCATAGAAAGTACTCCAAAAAATAAAACTAGAACTACCATATGATCCATCAAACCAACTACTAGGTATACACCCAAAGGAAATGAAATCAGTATGTTAAAGAGGTATCTGCACTCCAGTGTTTATTGCAGGATTGTAGACAATAGCCAAGATGTGGAATCAACCTAAATGTCTACCAATAATACATATATAAACAAAATAAAGTATGTAAACACATTGGAATATATTTGACCATAAAAAGAAGGAAATTCTATCATTTTGACAACATGAATGAACCTGGAGGATATTATGTTAAGTGAAATAAACCAGGCACAAAAATGCTACTTTTCAATTCAATTCATATAAATTTCAATCTCTTTGGTTAACCTCTAAGAGATTTAGTTATATCTTCTATTTTTATTTGTGCATAGTAGTTATTCAGAAGTTTCATTGTGGCATATTCACACATGCATAT